>NW_027185850.1:20702718-20715391 GCF_028583685.1 Petaurus breviceps papuanus | reverse complement strand
TGAACTCTTTTATTTGGAAAAATATCTCCAATGTCTATGTGAATTAATTATCAAAGGTTTTTTAAAAGGCAACATGACTTATTGTTAGGAACACTGGAAAACCTGAGGTTCCAATACTATCCCTGCCACTTACTAGGAAAGTCATAGCTGTCTCTGGATCTCAGTTTCCTCATACACAAAATGGTACCTAATGACATCTAAAGGACCTTCTTGTTGGGATAGTTTATGAAGTCATAGGATTTCAGTACCAGACATGACACAATTCCATGTATGACCTTGGTCAAATCCCTTCTCTTTCTTATAATTAAGTTTCCTCATCTGCCTGGGAGTAATGGGAGTAAAGTTCCCTGCTTAGTTTTCCTTCTGGGGTGTTGTGAGGAACAAATGAGATCATAATAGCAGACATCCAGACAAAGTAGAGGGGAAGGTCCTTGGTCTGCTGTAAAGCAGTGTATGAATGGATATTATGTGTATGTATGTACATTGAATGGATATTATGTGTATGTATGTATAATGAATATTAGTCTTAAAAAAACCCAAATTTTAAATTTATTTTTAATGTTCATTTTTTTTTTGCTTTTTGGAAGGAGAAGATAGGGCAATTGGGCTTAGTGACTTCCCCAAGGTCACATGGCTAGTTTTTGTGTTCAGTGTCTGAGGCTGGATTTGAATGCAGGTCCTCCTGACTCCAGGGCTGGCATTCTATTCACTGTGCCACCCAGCCACCCCCTAATGTTCATTTTTTAAAAAAGACTTGAGTTCTGAATTCTCTCCCTCTCTTCTATCACTCCCTAACCCATTGAAAAGTCAAGCAAAGTGATAGCAATCATACATGTGGAATCGTGCAAAACATTTCTATATTAACCATGTTATAATGAAAAGCAAGAAAAATAACTAAAGTAAAAAAAATTATGCTTGAATCTGCACTCAGCCTTCTTCAGTTCTCTCTGTGGAGGTGGGTAGAACTTTTCATCATGAGTTCTTTAGAGTTGTTTTAGATCATTGTATTGATGAGAGTAGCTAAGTCATTCACAGTTAATTGTCATTACAATATTGCTATTACTATGTACAATTACCTCCTGGTTCTGTTTGCTTCATGCTGAATCAGTTCATATAAGTCTTCCTAAGTTTTTCTGAAATCATTCTGCTTGTCATTTCTTGGAGTGCTGTAATACTCCATCACAATCAAATACTACTGCTTGTTTAGACATTGCCTAATGGTGGGCATCCCCTCAATTTCAAATTCTTTGCCACCACAAAAAGAGCTTCTATAAATGTTTGTGTATATACAGAGTTGTGTGTATATACATATACATATGTAAAATGATATATAATATATAATTATATATTTATTTACAAATAGTTTATATTTATATATAATATATAATTATATATTTATTTACAAATAATTTATATTTATATATAATATATAAAAATATATAATATATAATATAATTTTCCTTTTTTTTTAATCTTTTTGGGATACAGACCTAGTAGTGGTATTTTTGGGTCAAAGGTTATGCACAATTTTACAGTCCTTTAGGCATAGTTCCAAATTGTTCTCCAGAATGACTACACCAGTTCACAACTCAACCAACAGTGTATTAGTGTCCTAATTTTTCCATATAGAGAGATAATTACTCTTAAAGACAAAAGTGTGTGTGTGCATGTGTGTGTGTGTGTGTGTGTGTGTGTGTGTGTGTGTGTGTGTGTGTGTATCAAACAAATAGTGGGAAGACATTGAAATAAAGGAGGAAATTCTGAGGATACTATAGTTTGGAGGCCTGGGAGAACTCCAAGACGGGGAATTAACATCTAGCATTCAAGCCAACAAGGTATATCTCTTTTTTTGCTTATTTGTGCTACAAATTACATTTAACCTAGAAGAAAAAAGAAGAAAGGCATGAAGAAAAAGGGAATAGAGAAGGAAGGATAAAAAGAACAAAGGAGGAAGGAATGAAGAAAAAAGAAAAGAGGAAAAGAAGGAAGGAAGAAGAAGGAAAAGTAGGATGTAATGATTGAGAAAAGGAAGAAAGGAATCAAGAAGACAGAAAGTTGGGGCAGCCAGGTAGCACAGCGAGTAAGAGCACTGGCTCCAGTGTCAGACTGACCTGGAGATCGAATCCCAGGCTCAGACACTCAGCACCCACCCAGAAACACCTGGCCGTGTAACCTTGAGCAAGTTACTTAACCCCAACTGCCAGGTGGCTCAGCGAGTAAGAGCACCGGCTCCAGTGTCGGGATGACCTGGATCAAATCCGGGCTCAGATACTCAGCACCACACCCAGAAATAACTGGCCGTGTAACCTTGAGCAAGTTACTTAACCCCGATTGCTTAAAAAAAAAAAAGAAGACAGAAAGTAAGGATTGATGAAGGAAGAACAAAAGAAAGGAAGAAAAAGATGAAGAAAGAGGGAAGGAAGAAGGGAGAATTATAACAAAATGAAGGGAGAAGTAAGCAAGGAAAACAGGAAGAGAGAAGCCTTTAACTATGGGAGAGGCAGAATGGCTTAGTAGATAGAGGGAAGAGAGTCAGGATATCTGGGGGCTAGCCTTATCTCTGCTAAATTGCTGTGTGACCCTGGGGAAGTCCCTTCACCTTTCTAGGCTTCAGTCTCTTCATCTGTAAAATAAAGAAGTGAACCAGATAATCTCTAAGGCTTCTTCCAGTTCCAACATTCTGCAGCTTTCTACCTGGCCTTTTCATTCTCCTATTCCCCTTTCCCCCAATAAAAAAAAGCTTGGGGTACTTAAAAGGGGAAATTTAATCAGAATTTTTCTGATTCATATACACTTAACCAAACAAAATCCTGCTTTCTAAGACCCCTTTGATGTCTGAGCTGCCTCAAGGAGCTTTTTTACGGGTGTTTGAAAGTCTTTTTTCTTCGAAACAGGAAATCAAGTTTTGGCAAGAGAGAGAGAAATTAAAACACCCAAGGGCTAGGAGTTGGTATGTTTGGAAAATCGGAACCGAGTCTGGCAAGAGGTGCCTGGACCTCCCTGGACCGGGCTGTGTGCAAAGGGGAGCTCAGCTGGGCTGCCAGCCCTCACTGGTGGGATTCTGGGCCCGGACGCTCTCAGAGGATTCCTGAGCCATTTTAGGGTCCATCAAAGGTATTTTGCCTCAGCTCCTCATGTCAGCTCTGCCCTGTTCAAGATGGCTGGCAGCCCAGGGCTCCTAGTGATCACTAATAAAAACATTTCTCACAAGAAGGTTGCCTTTCACTTGAAGAGTAGGGAACAGAAGGGTAAGGTTTCGGTTCACATTTTGAAAACATCAAAAACATTCCCCAAACCAGGTAATTTTAGAAAATAAACAGTCTCCAAAGCTCACTGACCTCCACAATGGGGCAGAGGTCACCTGGACCAGTCAACTCTGGATGATGCTGAGAGTGGTAGATTCAGTTGTTAGATACATCCCTGTTTCTTCTGCTTGACATTCGAGGCCCACCGACCTTTTGCCATCTTACCTTAGCCCAGAGAAGTCCCCTTCACAAACGACAAGCCAGGCAAGCTGAAGAACTCCCTTCTCTGGTCAGACCCCAATGGCCTGAGCCTCATACAGCACTTCCATGTTTCTAAAAGCAATCTATTTACATAATCAGCCTCCCAGCAATCCCAGAGGCAGGTGAAGGGAAGATTCATTCCCATTCTACAGGTGAAGTTACATAGGTAGTTATTGTCAGGGACAGGATTTGAACCCGAGGCTTTTGGACTTCCATCAAACATTCTGTCCACTGTGACACAGTTTCTTTTGTGTGGACCATGCCTAGTTTTGCTTTCTCTGTTTCTTTGGTAACCTATAAGCTCTTTGACGTTGTATTGGGTCATGTTGGGAAGGGACGGTCCTGTGCCACAGAGAGAGAGAGAGGCTGAGATGTGTCCAGGGATATACAGGCAGTATTTATTGGGTGCTGGACTTGAACCCAAACCTCCCTGATCTAAAGGCTGGCCCTCCAGCCCTTCTGCTTAGATGTTGCTTAACATTAAAATATACGTGGATCTGCAGGAAATCTTTGTAAAATGGCTTCCTGATTAAAGGAAGTCTGTTCCAGGACAGGCACCCACCTCAAGACAGAGAATTGCTTCATGTATGGGCTGTGAAAAATGAGACCAGAGGCGATGTTTTCAGTTAAAATTTTAGCAACGCTCGATGGTGGAAAGTGAGAAAGGCTTTATCCCGCTGCTGTTTGGTGTAAATGGGTCCCATCTGTTGAGTCCACCCGTTCCTCTTAGTGCTCAGCCAGCATGATTTTCTGAGGATGGGGAAATCGAGAGTTGTTTTTGCCAAGTCAGTAAGTTCAAGCCCTGGGCCTGAATCCTTGTCTGTCTTTTTGTGTGTGATCTTGTGTACATCACCTATTTCTGCATCTCAGTTTCCTGCTCTGAAAAATAAGGAAGGCTTTGGGCTTCATTAAATCCAAGAGGCATTTATTAAATACCTGCTATGTTCCAGACACTAATACAAAGGAGAATATATGTATTATATATATATATATATATATATATATACACACACATATATATATAATATACATATATGGGTCTTGCTTTCAAGGAATGTCCATTCTATTTGAAGAAACAACATGATCATAGTTAAATAAATAAACTATTATATACAAAGAATTTTCTAGTGGCAAGAAAGCACTGGAGGCTTCTTGAAGGAGCCATGCTTGAAGTGAACCTTAAAAGAAGTGAGCTCTTCTCAGAGGTGGAGATGAGGAGAGAGGGCTACCTCAGAGAGAGTAACAAGCCTGGAGACCTAAGCGGGTGCCAGATGGTGAAGGGCCAACATGAGGGCCAGGTGACCTTTGGGCTGGAGTGCTTTGTAAACCTCAGAGCGTGGCTCTGAAGGGTACCAGAGAGATCCGCTGGAGTCCTCACCTTCTCAGGGGTGCCCTGCTCACCTTCACCTCCACCTCCAGTGGAAGGCAGGTGTGCATACATCAAAGGCAGGCCCCACCCATGCACCCTTGCACACCAGCTGTCATCCCACGCCCTCTGGATCATATGGGATGGCAGACACTACGGACGGCCCCAGGGATGGCGGACACTCCGGGGATGGTGGACACTCTGGGGATGGCAGACACTCCAGCTGGCCTGGGGGATGGCGGACACTCCGGGGATGGCGGACACTCTGGCCAGGGCTGGCCCAGGGCATGGCCAGTTCTAACACTTGAGAACAGTGCTACCTCAGTCTCCAGCCTCTCAGGCTTCTGTTTGTCCTTGTTGTTGTTCAGTCATTTTGGTCGTATCCGATTCACTGTGACCCCATTTGGGGTTTTCTTGGCAGAGATACTAGAATGGTTTGCCATTTTCTCCTCCAGCTCCTTTTATAGATAAGGAAACTGAGGTAAGCTAGGTTAAATGACTTGCCCAGGGTCACACAGCTAGTAACTCTCTGAGGCTAGATTTGAACTCAGCTCTTCCTGACTCCAGGCCCAGGGCTCTGTGCACTGTGGCACCACCTGTCTGCCCCATCCTGCTTCTACTGCCAGGGCAATCATTCTAAAGGACTGTTGTGATCAGGCCCTCCCCTGGATAAACACCTTTGGTGTCTCCCTGTTCCAGGCAGAATCAAGTCCAAGATTCTTAGGATGCTGTTCAAGGCCTTCAAAATCCAGCCTCAAAATGCTTTTCCAGCTTTATCTCCCATTTCTTCCGCTCATGGGCTTGATGCAAGAGCAAAGCCTCACTTCAGTCTAAGTCACACACAGGTAAAGACACCTCCCGTGACGTCATTGGTCCTTTTTAAGGACAAGAGATGAACGACCAACTCAGCCAAACTCTACAGCTCCCAGTTCCATGTGTTCTTCACCTGCTTCTCACATTTACCAGCTGTGTGAGCCAGGTTAAGTCCCTGAATGTCTTTGAGCCTCAGTTTTCAAATCTGTAAAAATGGGTGTGATAAGTATCTGTAGCAGCTGTGTCACAGGGTGACTTCAGGGGCCAAAGGAGATAATGTGTGGGATGTGTTTTGCAAGCTTTGAAGTGCTGGATAGTGTTAGTGCAGTGGTATGCCTTATCATAAGGCTGCCTCAAGACTTTTGGGACACCCTGCGTACATGTCAGCTATTATAATTATTCATTCCTTCACACTTTTTCTCAACCCCTTGATTCTATCTGTACCATTCAGCCAACATCTCTGCCTATTGAATCTGCCCAGCCATCCTCCAAGGTCTAGCACAAGTGGCCAATGAGCCTTCAAGACATTCCACTCCCCTCAGTTGGGAAAGAGCTTTTCTTCTGACCTAAAAAAACACTTCTTAGCTTTTAAATTTGTGTGATATAATGACCCATCCAACACTCATTCATTTATTTGTTTGTTATTCATAGTAAGGTCTTTGAGGGCAGGGACTGTCATGGTTTTTATGTTTGTATCCCTAGTAATTGGTGAGGCTCTTGGCACACAATGAGGACTTAATAAATGCATTTCCTTCCTTCCTTCCCTCATCCCTTCCTCCTTCCCTCCCTCTCTTCCTTCCTTCCTTCCTTCCTTCCTTCCTTCCTTCCTTCCTTGCTTCCTTCCTTCCTTCCTTCCTTCCTTCCTCCCTTCCTCCCTCCCTCTCTTCCTTCCTTTCCTTCCTTCCTTCCTTCCTTCCTTCCTTCCTTCCTTCCTTCCTTCCTTCCTTCCTTCCTTCCTTCCTTCCTCCCTCCCTCCCTTGCTCCCTTCGTTCGTTCCTTCCCTCTTTCCTTCCTTTCTCAAATGTTGATTAAGTATAGCTGGGATGCAGGATATTGTGCTGGCTGAAGGGAGTTTAAGTAAGACATGGTCCTTGCTTTTTTTTTGTTGCTTATTGCCCACTAACATCATCCTCTGGTGACTCACTGGGCTGTGGAGGTGACCCTCAATGAATGTGCCACTGAAGAGAGGCTGACAAAGTTCTGTCAGGTCCTGCCAAGCTGGGAAGTCTTAGGATACAAACCTGTGATAAAAGTATGTGTGTATGTGTGGTCTGAGGGTCAGTGCAGTTACTGTTGGCTCATCATTCTGGACTGTCAGGGGATGATCAATCTCCCCCTCCCCTCCCCTCCAGGAATAGTCACTCAAAGCTCTCTATAAAGACACTGGGGGCTGTGGTTCTATTGGAATCCACAGACTTATCTTTTGCAGATGGAGGGTCACCTCCATAGCTCAATGAGTCAACAGAAGAGGTTAGTGAATTAGTTTGGAGAAGGGCATGAGAACATAGGTTCAGAGGGTCATAGATTCAGATCTATAAGAAACCTCAGAGATCACCTAGTTTAATTCCTTCACTTGACATAATTATATCAAGCCCCCTCCCCTATTCACCTACTTAATAAACCCTAATGGCTCCCTATTACCACCAGAATAAAATATATGGGCTTTTGTTTGGCATATAAAGCTCTTCCAGGTGTATGTCAGACCCAATTTGAATTGGTTACTTTCAGGTAAGCATGTAGAAATGGGCAAACACTACAAATCAGGGGTTGATTTATTATTTTGTTGATTGTTTAGATTTAAGAAAATGATGGAGAAAATGGTAACGATGCAGATTTAGCTTAAAAATGGATTGTACATGCATTTTTTTTGAAAGCTGGTTGTTAAACATTTTCCGACATACCCTTCCTGGTCCCTTTCTAACCCCCTTATCTTTTTATATTTCATTTCCCTCCACCAACATTGGTTTCTTTGCTGTTCCTCACATGGCATTCCATCTCCTTATTTTTTGTACCACTGTCCCCCAAGGCTGGAATGCTCTCCCTCTTCCCTTCTTCCTCTTAGTTTTCCTGTCTTCCTTTGACACCTGGCCCAAGGGCTACCTTCCCCCAAAGCCTTTCTCAAGCACTGCTAGTGTCTTCCCTTTTGAGGCTGCCTTCCATCTGCTCTGGGCATGTATCTCACATGTTCCTATTTATGCACATTCTCTTACTAATTACATACTCCTTATGGGCAGGGACTGTTTTTGCCTTTCTGTCCCTGGTGTTTGGCTCTAGCAACACAATAGGTACTTAATAAATGCTTGTGGACTGATCAAAATGTTGGAGGATGATAATTACTTATGTCCCTTCCTAGGCTGGAAACTCCAGGAGGGCAGGGGCAGTGCCTTTTAAAATCTTTGCATGTACCTCTGTGTCACTTAGCAAAAGCTTATTTAATTGGACAGAATTAGCTATGGATTTGAGTTGAAATAGAAAATATGCATTAGCCTTTTCAACAATGGGCAAAGCTTTTCTAGGACTAGGTATGTTGAGAGAAGCCTTCAAAAGGTTAAGGTTGGATCGCTGTGTCTGAGTGTAGTAATGCTGAAACGGCCTCTGAAAACCCCACCTCTTTAAGAAACAGAGAGGATTTTGGGTCCCTGATAACAAGGGGACCCACCTGAACATGTGCCAGGAGGGATAAATTGTCTGTCTGCCACATCTTTTTGACCTTTTCAATACATTTAATGATTTTCTAACTTGTATCCCAATTATTGCTATATGTTTTACCTTCTATTAGATCGTAAACTTCCTAAAGTAAAGGACTGAGTCATTTTTCATCTTTGTATCCCTAACAGTTTTTAACTTAAATGCTAAATACCTAGGTGTTAAATATCCAGGTAAGTACTTAAGTAAGTATTCTATACTAAGATAGTATTTAATAAATGTTGGTTGATTGACTAGCACACAGAAAGCATGAGGGGCAACTATATTAAATTCATCTATAGAGTTGTAAGCCAGAGTATTAAGGGCTTTAAAAGGTAGATGGAGAAGTCTGTATTTTATCCTAATGGTAGTAGGCAGCCATTGAAGCTTATTATGCAAAGGAGTGATGTGATCAGACTTATGCAAGTATATAAAAAACAATATGAGATAGCCCAAGTGCTCAGTGAATAGTATAGACAGTTAGGCTTGTAGTGGTTCAAGGGAAAATCCCTGTGACTTGAAGCAGTCAGGGCACATTTCCTGGAGAAGGTGTTGCTTGAGCTGAGCATTGAAGGATAACAGACTGAATTGGATGGGAAGAGAAGGAACAGTAATGTATGCGGGAAGAAAGATATAAGCAAAGTAAATAGAGAAAGAAACAATGGAAGTGAACTGACCAGGTTGCTTTGCTTGGTCCTGAAGGCTTTTCAGCCACGTTTGGTGAAGGGGTAGAGGGGAGAAATGCTGAACATTCTAGATCATATTGTGATCTATTTCTATAAGTATGACATAACTTCTTTGGGGCCAGAGGCTATTTCTTTTTTGTTTTCATATTTCTAGAACCTAGCATTGGTCATTCCTCTCAGTAGATGGGAAATAAATGTTTGTATAGTCAAAGAGAGGTGGTTGAACCTAGATTTGAACTCAGGTCTTTTGTCTCCAAATTTAGTGCTTATTCTTCTACTTGACATCCTTCTCTGGTTTGCACCTTTATCATTCCTGGCATCTTCATTCTATTTTCTGTGTCTATGGAGCCCCCATTGGCCGTATCTATCCTGGGACTACTTGCTGTTCTTGACCATTAATCCTTGTGTTCTGATGATCTAATTGGGGGACATGAGAATTGCTATGGGGAATAAGAATTTGCCTTGATGTAGCACCAGGCAGGTGGCAAGGAGCAAATGGATCTTGAGGATGAAAGCTGAAAAACACATGTATTGCAAGCCATTGCCCTCATATAACACATACAAGTTCCTATTTCTCCTCTTACTAAGCAAAAAGTTTTCCTTAGGACCCAAGGTACCTTCTGAAAGTCTACTCATGCTAGCTCCCAAAGCCAAATGAGCATAGTGGTTTGGAGTATTTTTGCCTACTAACTAGGAAGCTATTAAGTGATTTCCTAACACTTTTTCTCTGCAATAAATCCAACCCTGGTCAAAAGTAGAGCCTAAGAAGGAAACTCTGGGTTTTTATAGGCAACAAAGCCCAGAATCCAACCTTTAACGACCACAAGGAACACAGCATTGGGAAAGGAGAATAACAAATTAACTCCTTGCCTACCCTGCCAGCCCCCTTAGATGGGATGGCATCCTCTGAAGTTGTTGGAATTCAACGAAAGAGAAAAATGTGTCAGAATCAAGATTTCTTATATCAAGGGTAAACAAGGATGTGGGTGGTGTTTAATTAAAAATTATTAGTGACTTTTAAAAAATATTCAGTTATTTCCAGCTATACTGCCATATCCCCCATCTTTTCTCTCATAAAAATAAAAAATAGTTAAGTAAAATTAATCAACATAGCCACCAAATCTGTCTACCCTGGTGCCTGCCATATTACACATCCATAGTCCCTCATCTGTTCAGTAAAAGGAGTGTATTTAAATTTCCTCATTTCTTCTTCAGGGTCTAGGTTGGCTGTTCTAATGACCAAACACTTTGGTTTCATTTTGTTACTCTTTTCATTTACATTGTTGCTAGAAAGGTTTAGTTATTTTTCCTGGTTCTTCTTACTTCACTCTGTATCAGTTAAATCAGATCTGACCTGTTTGGGATAGATCCTTGTAGCTTGAATGCTAGGCTAAGGATAGTTAGGCAGAGCTGTATACTGGCATCATGGATGTGGAAGCCAGCTTGAGAAAAGGCACAGAGACTAGAGAAGGTAGGATGAGTGAGACAGGGAAATGTAGAGGATGTAGCAAGGTGGCACAGTAGATAGACTGCTGAACTGGGAGTCAGGAAGACCTGAGTTCCAATCCTCTGTCAGATACTTTCTAGTTATCTGACCCTGGGCAAGTCTCTTCATCCTCTTTGCCTCAGTTTCCTCATCTGCAAAATGGGTGGGAGAAGGAGATGGCAACCATTCCAATAAATTTGCCAAGAAAACTCCAATGGGGTCACAGAATCTGAAATGAGTGACCAGCAATAACAATGGCTTGGGGAGTCTAATTAGATGGACAGATGAGTGGTGATGAGGGACTGAGCCAGAATGGAGACAGGCATGTAGAAATGTTGTGAAGGTGAGGTAAGTGGGAAAGAGGTGCTGGAGAGGATGCTGAGGTCATGAACCTCAGTGATGGGAAGATAGTGGTACCTCTGATGGAAATAAGAGAATTCAGGAGTGGGGGTGGGGATTTGGGGGAAGGATGGTGGTTCTACTTTGGACACTGAGATGCCTACAGGGCACTTCCTGTTTGAGATGTTCCCACAATCAATTGGGTATTAGGGATGGGAACTCAGAAAAGAGGTGAGGTCTGGATATATAGATCTGGAATGACCACCAAAGAGTTGATAATGGAGTTTGTGGGAGCTGATGATGTCAACAAGGGAGAATGTATAGGGAAAAAAAGAGAAGAAGAGAGAAGAAGAGAGGACACTATAGAGGAGGGGAGGAGAGGGGAGCGGAGGGGAGGGGAGGGGAGGAGAAGCCCATCAGGAATTAGGGAGCACACACAACACATGACTAATTCAAAGCAGAGGCATCAAACATGCTGCCCACAGGCCAAAGGCCCCAGCAACTCTCCCCTGTGTGACTTGAACAAGATTAAAATGTAGTTGGGAAATATTTAACAAAATAAGGAAAAATACAGTAAAATATAGAAAACACTGTATTTTAAAACTCAGTCAAGGGATCCTTCTGTTTGGATTCACATTGAGTTTGATGCTGCTGATGGAAAGGGTGCCCACGCCATGTGTTCTTATCCTCTTCAGCTCCATCCCTAGGATTATGATGTGGGTAAGGTCATCTTCTCTGAGGCTCCTGTTGTGTACATACACACACTCACACACACACTCACACACACTCATACACACACACTCACACACACACACACACACTGGAGGGAGAAGGTGTAGCAGCAAGCACCCTGGCTTCCCCAGGGTGTCTGCCAACACAGGTTCTGCTTTGTTAAAGGAAAGCAACTCAAAATGGGTTAACAAGCTTACTTTAATCAGTCAGACATATATCGTTTACCTTGTTCAGAGGAAAAAGGTCAGCACCCCAAACTTCAAAATATACAGACAGAATTATCAAGACATTAACAGATCAAGTAGACAGCTTTCCAAACTGTCCAACCATTACATCCATACCCAGTCAACATCTGGGTTTCCACATCTGGGTTTTTCAAAGCCGGGGGACTCTCAACAACGGCTTCCCAGAATTCAGATCAAATCACAGAACACTTCTCAAAGTGAGTCCCAAAACAAAGCTACACATCAGGGCTTATATAGCCTTCTCCTGGCTCAGAAAATGTAACAACCTCATTGACTCACTGGCCAATCAAGAAGTATTTACTGAAAAACAAGCCTCCCACCCAAGGCTTCAGGTGCACTTTAGCCTAGGGGCAGGGAAGATCTTCCAAATTTGCATTTCCATTACAGAAGGGTAGAAAATAGACTAGATAGCCTAAAAGGTTCTTCCTGGCTCATGGGTTTCCCCACATCCCCAACCTGTATCGCATCTCTCTGTATAGTGATCCAGAAATTATGAAACTGCTCCATCAGCTTGGAGATGGGAGCATGATAATGTAGGAGTGGTGCCACTTATTAGTAGAACAGGGGATGTCAAAGGTGGGAGGGGCCTTAGAACAGGGAATGTCAGGGCTGGGCAAGATCTGAGATTTATAGAAGAGACTGTGATGACAGAAGTAGCCAGCACCTGTGAGATCTAATTTAGCCCTCCTCTACTGTACAGATAAGAAAGTTGCTGCTCAGAGGGGCAGTGATTTACCTGAGGTCATATAGCCAGTCCTTGACTGAACCTCATTCTTCTAATTCTCAGGTCAGAGAATTTACAATTAAGCCCCTCT
>NW_027185850.1:20663169-20702618 GCF_028583685.1 Petaurus breviceps papuanus | reverse complement strand
TCATTCTTCTAATTCTCAGGTCAGAGAATTTACAATTAAGCCCCTCTAGGAGGGCTGATTTGATACACACACACACAAGCTCTCTCTCTCTCTCTCTCTCTCTCTCTCTCTCTCTCTCTCTCTCTCTCCCCTTTCTTCTTAAGTTTTTGCTCTTGACCATGCTGCCTGGGTTTTAGGTGTTTCCCTTCTCCAGTAACTGTCTGATCACAGAGACATGAGACAAGAGAACAACAAAAATATCTGTCTCCCATCTCCTGTCTCCCCTTGCCTCCCAGGGTCTGGCAGCTGGCTGCCTGCCTCTGGAAACGAATTAGTAAGTTGGAGATAGGCAAGCTGGGTAGGGCTCAGGGTCCCATCTCTGCCAGGTCAAGAGAAAACAATGCTCTCTCCTTGTGGGAACAATTACTTTCCACAGAATTTCAATCAAAGTGAGCAAGGAGAAGGCCTGCTCCTGAGGGAGAGCCCTGAGCCTTTCCTTGTTGCTGACAGCTTCTCCTCAGTGCCAGAAGGGAATGGCCCCCATCTGCTGCGGCCTCGCCAGACCTCCACCAGGCTGGGGTGCATTCTGGTCCTGGTCAGGTTTACTGATTTGTCTCCTTTGATGGGAAGCCCCCCACAGCTTCCATGAAGAGGCTGAGCTATGGCATCGGAGAACCAGGGAGTTTGCAGCCTGGAAAGGGCTCCAAAGAGGCCTTGAACTGATATATTCTCTTTATAGATATGTAAACGGAGGCCCAGAGAAGGTGGACAGCAGGCCAGAGGTCACCCGGGGAGTATGAATTCAAGACAAAGGCTCCTGACTCTGTTACAGTAAATAATAACCAGGTGGACTCTTCTTGGTGCTGAATTATTTTTCAGCCATGTTTGACTCTTTGTGACCCCATTTGGGGTTTTCCTGGCAGAGGTACTGCAGTGGTTTGCCATTTTCTTTTATAGCTCATTTTACAGATGAGGAAACTGAGGCCAACAGGGTTAAGTGGCTTGCCCAGGGTCCAACAGCTAGTAAGTGTCTGAGGCCAGATTTGAACTCAGGTTTTCCTGACTACAGTCCTGGTGCTCTATACAATGCACCACCTTGCTGCCCAGGGGGCTCTTAGGGATCATCTAATTTGACCCTCTCATAGTTCAGATGGAGACAATGAGACTCAAAGAACAGAAGTTTCATGGCTAGTGGTGGCCGATCTGAGATTTGAACCTTGCTTTCCAACCTGAAAGTCCAGTGAGATCGACATGGGAATCATAGCATGGGGCCTTAGAGGTCATCTCTTCCAGGTGATATCCCAAGCAAGATTCTTGTTTGCAAACATCTCCAACAAGTGGGCATCATTCAGCCTATGCCTGGAAATGTTCAGGAATGGGGAACTCACTACCCGACGAGGCAGCCTTCTGTTTTCGGTCATCTCTTATGATTAGAAGGTCCCTAAAACATTTACCCATTGGTATAGGTTCTGCCTTCTGATGCCAAGCAAAGCTGGTCTAACCTTTCCACAGGGGAGCCTAAAGTACTGTACCTAAAGAGTATTTAAAGACAGCTTGAGTTAGCTGGGCTTCTTGTTGAGGACCAATGGACCTCAGCAAGGTGATGTCTTTTCTTGCAAGTGAATTGGATTGAAATGAGGCAAGACAGCAGCAAAGTCCTCAGCCTCACTCTCTCCTCCAGAGACATCTGAGAAGTCAGGACAACTGGAGATGACCCCAGATGCAGTGGAAGACCTGAGCCTTTTGAAGCTAAGGTCTTTCCCGGGTCTCTGTTTATCTGAGGCAACATCCATTCAGTGATTTAAGGGGAGGTGAGAAATGAGGCTTTAAAAGATGAAGTGCTTCTGGCCAGAATAGAAACAATTACTGTTTGTACTCTAAGCCAACAAAAGCCAAACAAAGTGGCTTGTTAATTAAAGCTTAAACGAAGGAACAAAAGAATGATTTATTGATTGCTTAACCAGGTTCTATGCTGAGTACTAGGATTTAGGACCTTTCAAACCCGGAATAAGACAAAAATGTAAATAGTCCCTGTGCTCATGAAGCTTACATTCTATCGTGGTAGGCACAGGGGACAGAACAAGTACACAGATAAGTAAATGCAACATATATTACCTTGACACTGTGCGATCCTGGGCAAGCCACAAACACTTTTTACTAGCTTAGTAACTAAATGATTATTACTCAATACTTTAATAACTAATTAATATAGTAACTAAATCCTAATTGATAATTAATTACAACAGATACTAGAGGCACTCAAAGAAAAAAAATGAAGTAGATATTGTCCTCAAGGAGCTTGATTCTCTCAGGAGAGAAAATATGAAAAAATACATATATTCACATACACACGTATATTATGCCTGTATATTAAACATTGGGTAATATTTCCATTTAGAAGGAAGATACTAAAAAGTAGGGGATCCAGGAAGAACTCTTTATGGAAGGCAGTGTTCAATAGGAGCCTTAAGTACAGCTGGGAATTCCAAGGAGTGGGGACGAGGAGAGAGAATTGTAGAAAGGTCAGAGACCCCAGTGGAATGTTGTGAATGAATGATAGTGAATAGATCAGTTTGACTGGAACACAGCATGAGCAGGGGGAGTGGTATGAAAGATCTATCCCAGGCAAAGAGAAGTGATGAGACATGTCTAAGGTCATACAAGTGATAAGTCGGAGAACCCAAGTTCTCTGGCTCCAAACCCAGGGCTTTTTCCACTACAGATTATCGACTCATTCCCAGGCTAGATGTGAGATAAATATTTAGTCGAGGTCTTCACTCTTCCCAAAACACTTCTTTTTGAAAAACTTTTGTTCCTGGCAAATAGTAGGCACATAATAAATGTTTGTTAACTTGACTTCACTCAGATCTAACTTATTTGGAGAGAAGAGGAATTTAATTAGGGTCACATGTAGGGAGGGGTTGGACAAACTAGCCTCCAAGGTCCCTTCAATCATCTAATTCTTCAATTCGGTCTGTGAATAAGTGAATGAATGGAAGTCACCCATATTGAAAGACCACATTTCTTCCTCTCTGTTGTTTTCCTGGCCCTTCTGTGTGTGGTTTTCCTCAGCATTTGACTTTTGTTGTTATTGTTCAGGTGTTTTCAGTCACGTCCTCCTCTTCCTGACCCCATTTGGGGTTTTCTTGGCAGAGATACTGGAGTGGTTTGCCATTTCCTTCTCCAGCTCATTTTACAGATGAGGAAACTGAGGCAAACAGGGTTAAGCAACTTGCCCAGGGTCACACAGCTAGCAAGTGTCTGAGGCCAGATCTGAACTCATAAAGATGAGTCTTCCTGACTCCAAGCCCAGGCCTCTGCACTATGGCACCACCTTAATGCTTTCCCTAGCAGCTCTGGACTAGCAGTTGGTAAACTTGGATGCTACTTCCACCATGTCTTGCTAGTTGTGAAATTCCTGCATGCATTAGAGTTTGGTCAGCATGGTATCCTGATCTCTTGACTCCATTTTTGTTTTCAGAAACTGTTGCCCAAGTTTCTTCCCCCGATTTATTTCATCACTTATACCCTATGGATTACGCTCTCAGTCATACTGTAAGTTTTATCAGAATCACTAATTTGAGGTGAATGACAGCACGTGCTTATTAAATGTCTACCCTATATAGAGCTCTGCACTTGGTAGGAGAGCAGATAGAGTGAGTTCTCTGTCCTCATGGATCTCATAGGGAGCTACACGATTTTGTGGAATCCTGGATTAAGAGCTAGAAGGAACCGTAGGGACCATCAACTCTAACCCTCTCATTTGCCCAAATGAGGAACCAGAGGTAAGTGAGAGGTAAAGTGACTTGTCCAGGATCACACGACTAGTCGATGTTTGAGGCAGGATTTGAACTCAGCCCTTTCTGAGTCCAAGTTCAACACTCTATGCGCTCTACCACCAAGGTGCCCTGCTGCACCATGTAGCACTTTAAGGTTCGAGAAGTATATTACACATCTTGTCTCACTTGGTCCTTAAAACAGCCCTGTTAGATGTTACCCCCATTTCATAGATGAGGATATTATGACTAAGAGGAGTTAAGTCATTTGCTCAGGAGGCATCACTCATGAGTGTCTGAGGCAGGATTTGAACTCACCCTCGATGCTGTACCCTCCAGCTACATTAGAAAGACAGCAGAGGATTACTGTGGGAGATCCCTCACGAAAATATTGTTACTGATTCATGTCCAGGATTGTTTCCTGGGCTTTAAAATATGGGAAGGCGAAAGACAAGCAGGGAAAGGCAGAATATCCCAGGTACAGGGAATGTGATGAATAAGGTGTGTACATATAGGGTGTTTGGGGAGAGAGTGAAAAATCCATCTTGGCTGAACTTGCAGAAGGGAGTGCTGTGAGAAAGATGGTGGGGAAGGAAACCAGACTGTGGAGGGCCTTGAATACTAGGGGAGCAGTGTCAGAGCTAGGCTTGATATGTGTGTGGGCAGTAAAGAGCCAGGGAAGGACTTTGAGCAGAGGAGTGACATGTCAAGACTATTGCTGTAAAAAGATTGTTCTGGTAGCCCTTAGACAAATGGGCTGGAGAGAGGAGAGAAAGGAAGAAAGGAGGTAATTATGATAGTTCAAGCATGGACCAGCGAGGTAGCATACTGTGGTGTGGTGGAGAGAGTGGGGGCTTGGAACCAGGAGACCAGAGTTTGAATCCCACCTCAGATGTGTGACTTGACCTCCCTGACTCAGTTTTCTCATCTGTAAAATGGGGGATTCATCCTGATGATTTAATGTCCTTCCAGCTGTAAATCAATGCTCTTTCCTTTCTTTTGGCTTCAGAGACACCACCTTCTCCTCCTTTATTCTCATCTCCATATAAGCATCCTGGTTGGTGAAGGTGAGAAGTGAGAAGAGGGAGACTCATCCAGAGATAGTTCAGTGGGGAAATAAATATGATTTATACAGAATGAAAAAAAAAAGCAGAACCACAAAAATAATCTATGAAATTACTTCAGTTGTAGAAATGAAAAGAACATTGAGAAGAGGTTGAACATTATCCAATTATAATGACCAATCTTGGCACTGGAGAAAAGATGAAGAAATGTACCTCTTTCCTTTCTTTTTCCCCTAGTGGGGGACCATGGGAGCAAAATGTTGCATACGCCATGAGATGAGTAATGAACTTGGAACCAGGAAGGTCTGAGTTCAAAATCCACCCCAGTATTTACTAGTTGTGTTATTTAACCTCTCTGACCCTCATATGCAAAATGAAGGATTCAAATTCCTTATTTCTGTTGCTTTTACTAAACTATTTTTCTTTAGTCCAAGGATAATAGTCATAGGATTCTAGATTTAGAGCCAGAGGGAGCCTTGGAAATTATCCAATCCAGCTCGCAGCATTTTACAGATGAGGAAACCAATCTGCTCAAGGTGACCCTGATGGGCAGTGTCCCAGCCAGGTAGAATGATTCAGCCCTGGACAGCTCCTAGTCACTGCCAGCCAAGGTGTCCCTCATGGGAAACAGCTGTGCATACATGGCTGAGAAATGCACCTTTTAATCTCTGAATCCCTGCTACTCTCTGACCCCCATTTGCTCACTCTGGAGCAACGACGTATTATGACACTATTACATATTTCACATTTTTGTATCCAAAGCTCTGAGGGCACAGATCTCCTTGGATGGACTTGCATGGACCATGGTTTGAGATGGTCAGGGAAATATTCATGAAGACATGAGCTGGGCCTGGTGAAGGACAGGTGAGATGGGAGATGGGAAACAGGTGACTAGAAGCTAAGATGTGGGAAAAATTATTATTGCGGCAAAATAACAACACTATTGACAATGTTTTATGTTGATATACTGATTTCTAGCCCCAGTGAGCTTCTGGGCATGGAATTTAATTTGATAAATGACTCAGGGATCTAGGCCTACCTATCACTGTTCTTCTAAAATTCATCAAAGGTTCCCTCCTGCTCAGCCAGGAACGTTCATCCCCTCTGCTTAGTATTCACTGACCTCCTCAATTGGGTATCCCTTCACCTTCTTTATAGGACTCCTTTCCCCAATTGGAGTCCTCATTGTTCCCCAAATATGCTTGGCACTTTCCAGCTTCTATACCATAGCCAACATCCTCCTTGATCTGGGTCCATTAGAGAATGGTAGAAATTGAGCTACATTTGGAGTTAGGTGACCTGAGTTCAAATCCCTCTCCTGCCGTTTATTACCTGGGTCACCTTGGGCAAGTTAAGCACTCTGGTCACTGTTTCCTCCTCTAAAATAAAGGCATTGGACTAGATGACCCTTGAGGCCCTGACTTTTCTAGTTGGGATGCGAGGCAGTTGGTTCAGGCTTGGTCAGAAGCATCGTCACACAACATACCCAGAGATTTGCTTGTTGTATCTTCCATTAGACCAGGAACTCCTTGAAGGTGGTGACCATGTCTTTGCCTTTCTCTGTATGCCTGTCACTTAGTAGGTGCTTAATAAACACTTGTAGACTGACCAGGATTCTGCCTCTCTAGACAGACTGTGCCCTGCCCTCTCATGCTCTGACGCCTTCACTCAGGCCACTTTTCCTCCTGGGACGTCTTTAATCCTCCTCTTCACTTGTCCAAATGCTCCCTATCCTTTAAAGTCTGACTCAGATGCCACCTCCTGCAGGAAGCCTCCCCCTACTACCTAATCCCATCAATGATGGCCCTCATCCTCCATTCTCACATAGTACTTTATACCTCTCTGATCCACTTACCCTGTAATGGGTGTTGTCATTGTCTACATGCCTACTGGGCTTATTGATCTGTATTGGGAAGGGGCCATCTACTCCACTAACTCCTCCCCCAACATTACAGATGAAGAAATTGAGACCCAGGAGGGTTAAGTGACTTGATCAAAGTCACATGGAGAGTATCAGAGGTAGAATTTGAATACAGATCCTCTGAATTTGTGGGCAGCTAGGTGGCATAGTAGATAGAATACTGGGTTTAGCATCAGAAAAACTCATTTTCCTGCATTCAAACTCAGCCTCAGATACTTTCTAGCTGTGTGACCCTGGGCAAGTCACTGAACCCTGTTGGCCTTAGTTTCCTCGCTTGTAAAATGAGCTAGAGAAGGAAATGGCAAACCACTCCAGTATCTCTGCCAAGAAAACCCTAAATGGGGTCACAGAGAGTCAGACACAACTGAAATGACTGATCAGCAACCTCTGAACTCAGAACTAGCTCTTCTCTCTTGTGCCATTCTGCCCTTTCTGCTGATCTTTCTTCCAGACTGTGAGTTCAGGGGCTCCCTTTTCTTGGCATCTGTTCTGACATCTAGCTCAATGCTAGCAGCCAACGGGCTCAGCCCAACTAGACAAGCATTAAGTTCCCACTATGGCAGACACTGCATTAGGTATTGGCATGCAAAAGAGCATCTGCCCCTGCCCTCAAAGAGTTTCCATTTTGTTGGGAAGAGAACACGTAATCTAAGAAGTACAGACATGGTTGGGATGGGAAAGGGCCCTAGAAATGGGGGTGGGGGGTCCATGTGGACCATGAAGGGAACCTTGAAGGAAGTCAGGAGTGAGGGAGATCATAGATTTAGATCTGGAACTCAACAAGCATTTATTAAATGTCTGCTGTGTGCCAGTCACTGGGAATGCGAAGAAAAACAAAAAATGTGTTCCTGCTCTCAGTGAACTTGGAGTCTAATGGGGGAGATGAAGTCACAGAGGTAACTGTTAGTGGTGGGAGGATTCACACCCAGATCCTCTAATTCCAAGGCCAGGAGATTTTCTTCTACACCACCCTATTCCTTTCTAATGGTGCTCTTCCCAGATCCTGCAAAGGGCGGTCTGGTTTTGAAAGAGAGAAGAGAGTGCATGAGGCCACAGAAGAACGGGGCTGTGAACCAGACAGCACTCCGCCCAACCAGGGACACTCAAACTCCTTTTGATGTCGAACGTTGGGCATATTTGAGTTTTCCAAATAGTGCAGACCATGGCCGAAGGAAAGGGGGTGGGCTGTCTGGGGGCAGGGTACCAAGGGGGGAGCTAGCTGGGAGAAGGCACAAGCTGCTGCCTTTGATTAATCATTCCAGAAAGAGCTGACTAGAGACCAAAGGGCCCAGGGGACTCTGGAGCAACATTCACTCTGACAAATCAGGGAGGGCTGAAGAGATAAATGAAGACAAATTGCAGTCTACCCCATGCCCCTCCCTCTATTCCCCAGCAGCCCCCTCCCCTTCACGCTATAGGCTGCAATGCTAGCCTTTCTGCTGGGGTGATGGAAACCAGACCTTTGGTGGGAGGGAGCTGTCCGCCGGCCGGTCTTGCCAATGGAAGCCAGGCAGAGATGGCTTTATTTTTGGCTTTTTAATTAGTTTTGTTATCTCCTTGTTCTTGCTGTCATCATAAATTACACCCCAATTCCCCCTGCCCTGGAAGCTGACAAGAGGCCCTTGCTGCTTTCCAGGCACCGAGGACACTCTCACATTCCAGGTCCTGCTCTCCCCAGGCAGGTGAGATGCTAACTTTCCTTAAACACCACTTTGGAGGGGTCCCTTCCTCCTCAAAAACCATTCATTGCTCCCTAAAGCCAGTTCCTTGATACCCTCACTATGCCTATACCCAATTCCCCACAGCCTCTGGAGGAAGTGTCAGCTTGGCATTTTAAGGCTTTGTTAGAAGGATCCCAAGGCACTGAGTGGGAGAGAGAGCAGGGCTGGACGTCAGGAAGATCTAAATTTGAATCCTGCCTCTGGCCCTCAGAGGCTACAGACTCTGGGCAAATCACGGACTCTTTGACGCGTATCTACTAAGCTACAGATGGGGGTGCTATAGGATCTCTACCAATAAAGCCACAGAACCTTAAGTTCATTAGGATGACCTGGCTCCTTTTTGGTCTTTTCTCCTAACTCTTGGTTTTTACTGGCTGTCCCCTATGCCTGGGATACTCTCCCTTCTCACCTCATCATTCCCTGGATTTCTTTAAGGTTCAGCTAAGGTTTGACAAGAAGCCTTTCCCAGTCTTCCATAACCCTAGAGCCTCCTGATTACATCCCATTTACTGTATGTGTGTGTGTGTGTGTGTGTGTGTGTGCATGCACATACACTCATTTTTGCATGGTATCTCTCTCATTAGGTGAGCTCCTTAAGAACTGAGGGGACTGGATTTAAAAAACCTTTTTTTGTTATCTCCAGTGCTTAGGCAGTCCTTAGAACATAGAAAGAATTATACAAGTTTAGCTGGTTTGACTGACTGGTCCTTACACTTCAGCCAAATGGGTCTTCTCATCATCTCTCCAGGAGGCCACTGGCCCCTCATCACTCCTCTTGCCTGGAATATCTATCACTCTCTTCTCTGCCTTTTGGAATCCTTCCAGTTTCCCTGTCTTGGTGATGTGTCACCTGCTGACCCCCTCGTCCTCAGTGTCTTTGACATTTATACAATATCTCAGAGCAAGAGTCAGAAGGGCCCTTAGGGACCATCATGGCCAACCCTGTAAGTTTTCAGAGGTGGAAACTGAGGCCCAGAGAAGTGATTTGTATGGAATGATGGTGGGAAGGCCTCCAGCACCTGGAAGTGATCTCTGATCTTTTGCTCCCATGACCTTGGCTTAAAGCTTGACTCTTTTACCTACTTCCTGTTTGGGTCTCGGCTGCATGCCAAGCCTGTCAGGTCTCAGCTTCATTTCTCTTTTTCATAGACTGGGTCAAATTTTAGAGATCATTTAGTCCAATTCCAACATGTTATGATTCTGTTGAGAGATAACGAATAATACAGGAATCGGTCTGATCTGACCATATAGCCTGTAACCTTCCTGAGGGCAAGAACTTTGTTTTTATCAGCTCCCAGAGTCTTGGGGGAGAGGGCCCTTCTTAGCAATGGTTCAAGAGGCAGCCTGATGGTGCAGGGGACAGAGATGAATTTGGAATTAGGGAGACCCAAGTTCAAGCTGTGAGAATCAAATAAGATATGCAATGAATGGAGTCTCCCCAAGGCTCTTTTCTCACACCTATCCCTCCTACTCACTCCCACTCCAGTTTCCTTTCCCCCGCCCCAGTTGTTTTTGCTGGAGATCTAAGATTATTTTCAGTTTCTAACATATGTAAAGTGTTCTGCAAAGCTTAATGTACCAGATAAATGCCTCTTCTTCTCTTCCTCCTCCTCCTCTTTCTCCTCTTCTTCCTTTCTCCTCTCCTCTTCCTCCTCTTTCTCCTCTTCCTTCTCTTCTTCCTCCTTTTCCTCTCCTCTGAGGTATGGATCTCTAGTATGAGTTATCCCTCCCCGTCCAATGGTTTTCCCAAGGTCTCAGAGCTAGTGCATGCCAGAGGCCTCATCTCGTTCTCTTTCCCTTTGCCCCTGCTGTTTGCTCTCTAGCTGTAGACCAGCCTGACCCAGACACAAAGGAGTTAACCACCCGCTCTCTCTTTGCAGTGTTATTCCAGCATCAGAGTGAGGGGCCCAGGCCAGGAGCACAGCAAAGTGCAGGGAAGGGGGGGCGTCCAAATCTTTCTTGCAGAGAGGACAGGAAGTCAAGGTCCCCTGCTGATCACTCCTCTCCTCTTCAAGCCTCAAACACAGCTGACAAACCAATTGGCCCTGAAGGGCTGGGGGATTTGTGTGTGTAGATGAGAGATGGGAGATGGGGGATGGGGAGCAGTTGAAATGGCCCATTTTTCTTTCCTTAAAAGGGAACTTTTGATCAACCTTTTCAGAAATTCTTGTTTGGTGTTTTCAAACTTTAGAAACATGTAAACTCTCAGGTCAAACTTTGCACAGAGCCCAGTGATTGAAGTATTCTTGTCAACTCTGTTCACCCCACCAAAGTCCCGACCCTGCTGCAAATTCATTTTGTAACCTTAAGCAAGTCACTTCTTCCCTTTGTGCCTCAGTTTCCTTCTTTGTTAAATAAGGGTTTGGAACAAGTTGACCTGAGTTGGGAAGAATCAGAATTTAAAGACTGAATTTAAATTTGGCCTCAGACTCTTATTAAATGACCTTGAACAAATCACTTAACTGCGTGCTCTCAGTCTCAGTTTCCCTAACTGTAAAATGAGAACACTGACCTCTCCTGATTACAGAAAAAATGTTTATATAATGCTTTACAAATCATAATGTGCTATAGAATTATTCTTACTGCTCACATTCTAGCAATCACTTTATACTGCTGTATCTCAGAATATCTTTACTATCTCTGTCGCCATGTAGGGCTGGGTGGTGAGGACCATCGGAGGAAGATGAAGCATTCCTTTCCATTTCAGCTCTATACTTTCTTAAATATATTTTTTTATTAAGTAGACACTATATTGCTAAAAGCACCCTATACATTTAGCAGCCTGGACATAGTGCTGGTGGCCTTTTCCTAGGTAGGTGTAGCTTTGAAGCTGGGTTTCAAATCCATGTTCTCTGACTACAAACCCCCTCTATGGAGGTCATTATAACACTGGACCATGATGTTCTTTCTGTTGGGGAGTGGGGTGGGGGGGGTCATTTGTTGGAGTCTCTTCAATACGATTTTCTCACATCTATTCCTCCTACTCACCCCCATTCCAGTTTCCTTTCCCCCGCCCCAGTTGCCTTTGCTGGAGATCTAAGATTATTTTCAGTTTCTAACATAATATCTGTTTATTCCTGAACCTTTGAGTTCATAAAGAACTCTGAAATTTGATCCTGGAGTCCAGGTGGTTTCACGAATGTTTCAAATGCTCTATTTACTTTGAGGTAAGGGGATCATTCTCATCTTTTTAAAAAAAATAGCTTCAAGACTTGGCCAAGTCCTGGACACAGTAGAGAACATTCTGAGAGAACCACAAGTGCTTATGGTTTACATCTTGGACTGAATCAGCTCCCTACCCAGAGCATAATTCGGAGGAGTCAGGGCTATTTCTGACAGGAGAGAAGTCTTGAGCGAGGGAGCACCTGGGGAGACCGCTGTGGCCACCTGCTTCCTCGGAAATGAATGAGGAAAGGACATCTCCCAGGACTTCTCCTCTCTGCCATGTCAGGCTCTGCTGACTCACATGTTTCCAAGTGATGTCAGGGCTGATGAGGAATTGCATCCCGAGGACTTCTTCTAGCTTACAATCAAGTTAGGGGAAAAGTGGGATTAGAAGGGAGAAGGACAGTTACCAAGAGGCAGGTTTTGCTTGATAAAAGGAAAGAACTTCCTGATTGTTCATTGTCCCAAGGCAGAAGGGGCTGCTTTGGAAGGTGGTGAGTATCCCGACCCTAGAAGTTTCCAAGCAAAGACTGAACGGCCTTGGGGCAGATGGGGGTGGGGGTGGGGTGGGAGTTTGACTGGCTGCCCTTTGGGGTCTTTCCAACTTGGAGATTCTATAATTCTTTCTTCTCATCTCCTAGTCAGGGATCAGAACTCATGGGGATTTCTCTTAAAAAAGCATCCAAACAACAGCATCTTTCATTTCCAAAACTTTCCCTTCTCCTTCCCTACCCAGAGAGTCATTTTCTTGCTGCAAAGAATGAGAGAAAAAAAGAGGTACTTTTTACATGTTGGGTACCCTATTATGCAGGTGATTCTATTGTGACCCCCATTTTACAGATGAAGAAATTGGAGTTCATTGAGACTTGTCCAGGGTCACACAAGCAGGATTCGAACCCAGGTCTCCCAAAGACGCTGAATCCAAAGCCCTTTCTTTTATGATATGCAGTCTCCTTACCCAGCACAACAGCCAAGTCCCACAGTCCCTCATCTGAGGATTTTCTCCAAAAGCTTCAATTTCAGCTAAGGGTCATCCCACTCTGAAAGTGTGGCTTGTAGAATGATGGGATTGGGTCAGCTCAAGGTGCCTCGCTACTTTCATAAAGAGCAGACTGACCCATTTCTAGTCTGGAGTCCTGTAATTAATTGCCAGAGAAGTCAATGGTCCGGTGACACCGAGTATGTGGATGAACCTTCTGATAATTCACTGACCATTCCACAACTTCTCTGCTGTCTCCAGTATTTGGGCATTGATCATTCATTCATTCATTGATTCATTCAGTCACAGAACATCTACTATTCAAACAGCAAGCACTCATTAAATCCCTGCCTCATTTGCCCAATCCCCACCCAATACTGCATTTCTTCTCATTGCTGTGCTTTGGCCAGTGAGGTCAATGGTCTTCCAGTTCTGTGGCCTCTATGGTAACTTCCTTTATTCTACAGGGGTGAGTATTTTCTATTCTGCTGCAGAATGTATATATATATATATATGTATATGTATATATATATATGTATATATATATATCCATCCATCCATCCATCCATCCATCCATCCATCCATCCATCCACCAATCCATTCATCTACCCACCCATCCATCCATCCATCCATCCATCCATCCATCCATCCATCCATCCATCCATCCATCCATCCATCCATCCATATTTGTGTGTGTATATGTGTATGTATATATATGTATGTATGTATGTATATAATCTCTATGTACACACACACGTGTGTGTTCTTTAACTTATAGATATTTTAAAAGAACTGTTGTGTCTAAAAAATGTATTCCCCACACTACCAGCCTAGAGATGAGACTCTGAACTCAACCAGGCTGGTTCTGAAACAGTAGACCCTGATTCTTACCTTTAATTATAAGCTCCGTTAGAAGGTCTGATGTGCCAGATCATTCCTCATCCCAAATGTTCACTGAGACATCTTAAAAATTCAATTCAACAAAGATTCATGAGTCATCTCCTGTCTGAAAGACACTGGGTAAGGAGCTGGAGATGAAAGGCCTGCCCTCGAGGAGTTTATATTCTAGGAGTGGGAGGGGACACGTAGGTATTTTGCTTAATGTTTCTACTCTTGGGGAGTTTCCGAGTGTGACCTAGGAGCACTGATACCTCCAGCCTGAGTGATATTTTCTTTGGCACAACGAGAATTTGCCAGGTAAAAATGACTTAGAGGCCACAGCATCTCTAGAACATTAGAATTGTGTTATTAGAATATAGACTTTCAGAGACTGGAGAGAGGAAGGTGTTCAGAACACATTGTCAGGTTGGGGACCCAACAGCATAAAATATCAGAAGTGGGAGTGTCCTTAGAATGTGGGATGTTCGAGCTGGGAGGTGTCTGAGAACAGGGTATGTCAGAACCTTAGAACAGGGACTGTCAGCTCTTGGAAGGACTTTATAACCCAGAGAACATTAGAGTTGGGAGATGCTCTAAAACATAGCATACAACTTATTTGAAGGAGTTTATTGGAGACCAGTCCAAAGAGAAATCATTCTAAGTCTGTTTACAGCAGAATACTAGGACATAAACCTAAGTGGGAGGTGTGCCCCCCACATATTTCTGGGCTCTCCATCATCCTCTCCCCACTATTAAATAGGCAGAGTTTTAGAGGATATCTTTTTTTTTTCCTTTTTGGAGGGGGTAAGGCAGGGCAATTAGTATTAGGTGACTTGCCCAAGGTCACATGGCTAGTTTTTGTGTTAAGTGTCTGATGCCAGATTTGAACTCAGGTCCTCCTGACTCCAGGGCCAGTGCTCTAGTGCCCTGAGGATATCTTTTTTTTTTTAAAGCAACCTGGGTTAAATAACTTGCTTAAGGTTACACAGCCAGTTATTTTGTGTGGGTGTTAAGTATCTGAGGCTGGAACTGATCCCGGGTCCTCCCGACTCTGGGGCCGGTGCTCTTACTCACAGCTCCACCTGGCTGCCCCAAGGATATCTTTTTCACTTAAGAGAAATGCCATTCTACAAGACTCAGGGCTCATGGAACGTCAGCTTTGGATCTTGGTGCTTCTGACCTCAGGCTCCTATGTCTATGTGGCAGCTCACAGTCCCAGGACCAGCAGGAAGGGAGTAATCCACTGAATGGCCCAACCCAGGGACTCCTGTGCTGGGAGGGACTGGGGCTGAGGGGCAATTGGGAGCCAAGGCTTCAGTGTTTGTGGGCTCCTGGCTTCCCTAAACGTTCTGCTCATACTCAGGTGTGTCAGAAGGAGATCAGTGATTATGAATCCTTTCATATCCAACTGCTTTCCAGGCCAGCACAGCAGAGTGTGGCTCTCTGGCTCCTTCCTCCCTGTCCCCAGACCTATGCTATGGTTGTGGGGGCTGGGAGCAGGAGAACTCTCCCCCCACCTCCCTTATCCATCCCCTGGCTCTGAACCATCCTGCTTTCCGCAGTTCTTCCTTCGAGTGGCATTGCCCCCCAGCAGGCTGCCTGTGGACCAGTGACAAAGGCTGCTTTGAGGTCTGGGGGATTGGCCTCCCTGCTCTGCTTCTTATCGGTGAATGTGTCTCCCATTAGCGGCTTCATGTTTCTCATGGATCCCGTCCCAGTTTGTTCTCAGCTGGAGCCTGTCACCCCTGACAGACGCCCTGGCCCTGCTCAGAACTGCCCAGACAGAGAGGCTTCAAGCTTCCAAACACTTCTTTACCAGGTCTGGGGAGGGATGTCATGAGATTCAGCCTCTCATTTAAGGTCAACACTAGAGAGAATCCAGAATAGTGGGACTGAGAACAGAAAATATCAGGGCTGGGGGCGGGGCAAGAACAGGGGATGTCAGAGTTGGGAAGGAGAACAGGGGATGTCAGAGCTGGAAAGGAGAACAGGGGATGTCAGAGCTGGGAGGGGCCTGAGCACAGGGGATGTCAGAGCTGGGAGGTATCTTGGAATACAGTATGTTAGAACTTAAAATTCCAAATTTTGGGAGTGAGGAGAGGTCATCTAATAATTGAAGACCTTTCCTGTGGAATAGGAATTAAACTTGACTGCAGAGATCAAAATGAGGACCAGTAGGCAGAAAGCCAAAAAATCTCTTAATCATTAAAAAATCATTAAAGCTACCCAGAAGGGCTATCTCAGGAGGGAGTGAATCCCCCCTTACTGGAGGTCTTCATGCCCTGGCAGAATGACCACCTGCTGGTTGTGCTGTTACAGAGCATTCTTATTTAATGAGCGAGTTGCTCACTAACCTCCCCCACCCTGTGTTGTTCAGACCCACTGTATTTTAGTTGGTTTTTCATAGATGTCTCCAGCAGGAGTTTTACAACAAGAATAAGAATGGAAAAGATGCATTTGTATTTTGTAATGATCTGGTACACTGCATGATTGCTAGGGTGGAAATGATGAGAATCTTAGGTGAGAGTGATCACTTCATTTTTGAATTATAATAGAAAAAAGAAAAGCTAAGAAGAAGCTGCCCTTTTCCCCAGATTTGAGGCAAAGAGATTTCAAAGAGATCAGAGAAAAAGGATCATAAAACCCCGCAGGCTAAAGTTCTCCAAGGAAAGACAGTCTAAGAGGGACTGGAAGCTCTCAAAAAGTTGAAAGAGAAAATATTCCTGATGAAAGAGGAAAAGGCTGATGTGGATGCACAAGGAGCTCCCCAACCACCTTTGATTTGTAGAAGACAAGCACAGAGGATGGAATCAAGGGAAACTAATGGAAGAAGAACCCAAAGACATGTCATGACCCTGCTGGAGTGGCTTCAAGACTGCTAGTGTTGGGAGTAGGGGGCCACAATGGCAGAGCAGAGGCAGCAATCCAAACTCTTCCAACCTTTCCTCCAAACAACTTTAAAATAATGTGAAACTTTTCTCAGTGTGAGAATGGAAGGGAATACACACACACACACAAACACACACATATATATATATACACATATGTCTATATATGAGGGTATATGGGCATATGAATACATATATATGTGTGTATACATGTTTACAGGTATACATAGATAGAGGGCACAGGATCAATTTAACAGGAAGGGATGATACTTAAAAGGTGAAATCAAGAGGTGAGAGAGGAACATAATGAAAGGAGATGGGGAGAGACAGAATGGGGCAAACTATCTCATTTAGAAGAGGCAAGGGAAAATGATTACAATGGCGGGGAAGAACAGGAAGGCAAAAGGGAATGGGCCAACCTTTACTCATTGAATTTGGCTTAGGGAGGGAATGACATACACACTAAATAGGGTATCTCACCCTACAGGAGAGTAGGGGGGAAGGGGATGAGAGGGGGGATGATGGGAAGGGGGGGCAGGCGGGGGGGGGGAGGGAAGTTGGAAGCATCCACTTTTGTAAAGGGACAGGATCAAAGTGGAGAATAGAACAAGTCGGTGGTGTGTTAGGAGGGAGGGAAATATAGTCAGTCTTTTACAATATATCCACTATGGAAATATTTTACATAGCTACACATGTACAACCTGTACTCAATTGCTTATCTTTCCAGTAAGGGTGGGTGACAAGGGAGGAAGGGAATGAATCTGGAATTCAAAGTTTTAAAATCAAATGTTTAATATACATATATATTATTAATATTACTTTACATGTAACTGGGAAATAAGACATACAAGCACTGGGGCATAGAGATCCACTGTGCCCTACTGGAAAGTCGGAGGGGGTATGGGAGAAGATATAGGAGAGAACAGATTGGAGAAGCAGATATCCAGTGGGATCGCTATTTTGGGGTGGTGGGTAGGGCAAAAATGGGGAGAAAATTTGTAACTCAAAATGTGGCAGACATGAATGATGTAAACTCGAAGTTAATAAAACATTGGATTAAAAAAAAAAGTAAAACAGGCCAAATGGAAGATGAGGTACAAAAGATCACTGAAAAAAATAATTCCTTAAAAATAAGAATTAAGCAAGTGGAAACTAATGACTCCACGAGATATCAAAAAACAACAAAACAAAATCAAAAGAACAAAAAGAATGGAAAAAAATGTAAAGTATCTCATTGGAAAAACAACCAACATGGAGAATTTCACTGGAAACATCTTATTAGAAAAACAACTTACATGGAAAATAGATTGAGGAACGATAGTCTAAAAATTACTGGACTACATAAAAGCCATGATCAAAAAAACAGCTGTAACATCATATTTTGAGAAATTATAGGGGAAAACTGCCCTGATATCTTAGAAAAGGGCAAAAGAGAAATCGAAAAAATTCACTGATTAGCTCTTGAAAGAGATTTCAAAATGAAACCCCCTAGGAATATTACGGACTGATTCCAGAGCTCCCAGGTCAAGGAGAAAATATTGTAAGCAACCAGAAAGAAACCATTCAGATACCATGGAGCTACAGTTAGGATCACACATGATTTATCAGCTTCCATTTAAAGAAGCAGAGGGCTTGGAATATGATATTCTGGAAGGCAAAGGAGCTAGGATTACAACCAAAACTAACCTACCCAGCAAAACTGAGTATAATCCTTCAGGGGAAAATAGATATTTAGTGAAATAGAAGACTTCTAAGCATTCCTGATATAAAGACCTAAGCTGAATAGAATATTTGACAATCAAACACAACTCAAGAGAAGCATAAAAAAGTAAACATGAAAGATAAATCGTAGGGGACTTAAGAAAATGTTTTCATTCCTATATGAGAAGATGATGCCCATAACTCCTAAGAACTTTTTCATTATTAGGAAATTCAGAAGCAGTCTACATAGACAGCATGGGTATGTATTGATTATGTTAGGATGAAGGGTTAAGAAAGGGGGATGCATTGGGAGATGGGGGAAGGGAGAGGAAGAATGGGAAAAATTATCTTATACAAAAGAGGTAGACAAGGAAGAGCTTTTCACAGCAGAATGGATAATAGGGGTGCTTGGTGGGAAACATTTTAACTTCACTCTCACTGGAATTGGTTCAAAAAAGGAAGAAAATACGCACATACATGCTCAGGTATAGAAATCTAACTTACTCATGAACAAGTCGGAGGGGAAGAGGATAAGAGAAGTTGGGGGAGACAAGAAGGCAAGCTAAGGGAAACAGTGATCAGAAGCAAAACAGACTTTTGAGGAGAGGGAGGGTAAAAAAAGAGACAGATGGAGAAATAGAAAAAATAGGATGGAGAGAAATACAGACAGTAATCCTAACTGTGAATGTGGATGGATAAAGTTACCCATAAAAAGGAAGTAGATAGCACAATGAATTATACAGCTGAATCTAACAGTATTCTGTTTACAAGAAGCACACTTGAAACAGAAAGACACAGTAAAAATACATGATTGGAGTAGAATCTGTGAGGCTTCAGTGGAGGCAAAAAAGGCAGGGGTAGCAATCGTGCTCTCAAACAAAGCAAAAGCCAAAATAGACCTAATTAGAAGAGATAATCAGGGAAACTACATTTTGCTAAAAGACATCATAGACAAAGAAGTAGTAGCAATACTAAAGATGTATGCACCAAGTCGTAGAGCACTCGAATTCTTAAAATTAAATTTAAAAAATAGTCAATCTATATTAGTGGAGCATCTCAACTTTTCCCTCTCAGAACTAGCTAAATCTAATATAAAATTATTAAATTTTATAAATAATTAAGAAAGAAGTTAAGGAGAGAGGAACATTTTGCAAAAGTTAATATGATAGACCTTTGAAGAACTGATCATGTTTTAAGGCACAAAAATCTCACAAATAAATGCAGAAAAATTAATGAAATAAAATTGTATTCAATAAATGACCTTGGAAACACAGATAAAAATTTGTACAAAAATATTTATAGCAGCCTTTTTTGTGGTGGCAAAAACTGGAAATTGAGAGGATGTCTAACATTTGGGGAATCTCTGAACAAGTTGAGGTATATTATTGTGATGAAACACAATTGTGCATAAGAAATGATGACTTGGATGGTTTCAGAAAAACCTGGGAAAATTTATATGAAGTGATGCAAAGTGAAGTGAACAGAACCAGGAGAACATTGCACACAGTAACAGCAATATTGTAATGATGATCAATTATGCAAGATTTAGTTACTTTGATCAATATAATGATTGAAGACAATTCTGAGGGACTCATAATGAAAAATGCTATTCACCTTCAGAGGCAACTGATGGAGTCTGAGTACAGATTGAAGTATAATTTTTTCACTTTCTTTTTCTTCTTTTCCCTTGCCCCCACCCAAAATGGTTAATATGAAAATATGTATTGCATGATTTTACATGAATGACTGATATCATGTTGCTTGTCTTCTTAATGAATGATAGGAGAAAATTCACAACTTAAAATTAAAAACAATTAATATTATAAATAAAAAAATAATGTACATAAGAGTTCTAGTGCTCAGAATGAGTTTGGTTGATGAGAAAATTTAAGTATAAACAACAAGATTTTTAAAAATGTAGTGGTGAAAAAACGAGGATGAGAGAAGGGGTAGCTATTCAAGAAAAGACTGAATGATTACCTCTAGAGAATGAAGGAAAGGATTCTTACTGAACTCCATGTTTCTGTTGGTTTTTCCACTTCTGCAATGCTATAATTGTTATAATTTTTTTTTTAATTTTAGACTTAAGTACACAATAGAGAAAAGAAACATTATAAACTTAAATACTGAAACAAATGTAAAATAAGAAAAAAACATGTGCACTATGTAAGAGAGGATTCAGAATGTATAGCAATAAATTTACATTTCAAGAAAGCCTATATAATAAATACTACATGTTGTATTGAGAGCTGTCCATCTTTTCTTTCCTTCCTTGCAAGTTTTCTTTCCTTTTCTGCTGTGTACTTTTTACTTTGTTCTTCCCTGCCCCCTCCATCCCCTACCTAAAGGCTACAATTAAGCATGAATATATTTATATTTATATATATGTATATACATATACACATACATACATAGACATATACTTTCCCTAACCAATTCTACTTCTGATCTTTGTTTTTTTGCTTGTGTGTATCTCTTATTTCTTGTCCCTCCTGACTTCTCTACTTTGCTTCTACCTACTACCTTGCCCTCCTATGACTTAACCTCCCCCTCCCCCCCCAAGGATCCCTCCCTTAACCTCTCATTCCCATAAATTTACACACCCTTTTGCACTCCTTTTTGACCTATTCCCTCACCCTCTCCTCTAAAGATCCCTCCCTTGTCCTTCCATTCCCATGAATCTAAACACCCTTTTTTACTCACCTCACTCTCCCCTCTATAGATTCCTCCCTCATCCTCTCCCCCTTTCTATCCCCTTAGCATTTTATTTCTTTCTGAATTCAGAAGACTTTTATATTCATATATATGTTTATATGTGTGTGTGTGCTGTTCCCTTTTGAACCCATTTCCAATGAAAATAGGTTTTCAGAACTAACAGCCCTCCTCCCCCATCTAATTCCTCTGTGTCAGTTCTTTCTCTCTCACCTTATTTGTATAAGATAATTACTCTTTTTTGTTGTTCTTATATGATTTTGCTTTTTAAAGTCATTATCATACTCAGGTCTACCTCATTCTTTCTTATGAACTACACAATTGTTAATAACAATGTTAGATATACATTTTACATTATATATATATAGTAAATAGTCTGCCCTTATTGAATCTTTTGTAATTCATCTTTGGTATGTACCATATATTTCTCTTAGTTCTTGTATGTCAAATTTTCTATTAAGTTCAGGTTATTATTATTATTTTTAAACAAAGTCCTGAAAGTCTTATAATTCATTAAATGACCATTTAAAAAATCAGGATCATGCTTAGCTTTGCTGGGTATGATATATGTGGCTGGAACGCTAGCTCTTCTGCTCTTTGATATATAGTGTTCCGAGATCTTTGGTCTTTTAGTGTCATCACTGCTAGGTCTTGTGTGATTCTAATTGTGCCACCGCCATATTGAAATTGTTTTTTTTCTTGTTGCTCATAGTATCCTTGAGCTGGGGGTTTAGGATTTGACTATAATTATTAGGTTTCAGGATTTGACTGTAACAATCCTGTGGGTTTTCCTTATGGGACCTCCTTCATGTGGTGGTAAGTGAATTTTTACTATTTCTACTTTCCCCTCTTGTTCTAATGCTTCTGAACAATTTTTAAAAATTATTTATCATATTATAGTATCAAGATTCCTTTTTTATCACAGCTTTCATGTGGTCTGATTATTCTTATGTTTTCTCTTCTCAATCTATTCTCCAGATGAGTTGTTTCTCTTATGAAATGTTTCACATACTCTTCTATTTTTTATTCTTTATATTTTGTTTTATTATTTCTTTATCTCTTATATCTTCACTTGGTTCCCTTTTCCCAATTCTGATTTTCAAGGAGCTGTTTTCTTCCTTAAGATTCTGGATCTCCTTTTCTAATTGGCTGACTTTCTTTTCATAATCTTTTTTTTCTTGGATTGTTCTTAATTTTTTAAAAAAGTTTTTCCTCAATATCTCTCCTTTGATTTTTAAAATCTTTTAAAAAGTTCTTCTATAAATTATTTTCAGGCAGGTGACCATTTGACATTACTCTTTGGGGTGGGAGAGGGTTTCTTTGCTTCAGCATCCTTTGAAGATGAACGTTGGTCTTCTCTATTGCCATAATTGACTCAATGGTTGAATTCTTTCTCCTTTGCCTGTGCATTTTTTAAAATTTGTAGTAGCTTAGTTTTTTATAATCACCTCTAGTCCTGGGGTGTGGAGGATGGTGCCTCTGGCTTCCAATCTTCAGTTCTCCCCTCTGGTATGGAACGGAAACCAAGACCTCCACCCTCCTGTAAGTGCCCAAAGCCAGCAGTGTCCCTGCTCTACTGCTTTTGCACTCATTGGGTGTGTTCTGGTCTCTTCTTGCTCCCCAGTTCCTTCTTGCTTTTGGCTGTGTGTCTATTTCCCCAACATAGTTGGGGCTAGCATGCCTTGTCAGTAGAGGTTACCTCAATTTTCCCTGGCCCAGGGAAATGACCAACTCCTCTCACTGTTCTGGGGGTAGAAGTTCTTGTGGGTGGGAATAAGGCAGCCTCCCCCTCCCCCCAGCTAATCCTAGGGCTTGCTGCTTGTTGTTTAAATGGTCCAACCCTTGAGATGTCTGCTCTTTACTGGGATGAAACACTGTCCTGGGATTTTTCTCCAGATCTTCCCAGATTTTCCTGGGAGGACTTCTGCTCTGCCCCTACTCTTATTTATCTTTACTACTCTGTATTCACCTCAAGGGGCTATTTTTTTCTCTTTTGTGGGGGAAAATCTTAAGAGCTTGGAATTTTCTGACCTCCTCTGCCATTTTCCCAGAATCCCAGAAATAATTCTTTAACTTAGACCTCAAAAGGCTAGACCCTGATATTCTCTAAGAAGAAACCAAAATGGCAGCTTACAAAGGTTAAGGCAGGAAGAGCAGCTGAACCCAACCAAGTACATGCCTAGGACCTCCATGTTGTAGCAACATCATCTGGTAAGCATGGGAGGAGATGGTTAATTCACAAGATATGTCTGTCTGGAAAAGGATAATACTAAAAGAAAGGGGGAAAATTCACAGCTGAATTGTTATATAAAAATAGTGATTGAGGGCATATCAGTAACTATTGAGCCAAAAGCTTCCTTTCTCATCTTTCATTTAGGATGTACTCTAATCAAATGGAATCTGTTTATTAGTCAGGAAATACAACAAAGGAACAGACTTTTGTGAACAATTTTCTCCACCTGACCATATCTTTACAAACATATAATTGGCTTAAAAAGGAACAGAGGAGGTGAGGTCTTGTTTATTAATTAGAAAGAAAAAAAAAGGTATTTTACTTGTGGAACAAAACATAGTCCAGAAAGCTCTCTTCAAACAGAGGGTTTTTCATGTATATCTTAGGATCCTACAAAATATCGTGTTCAATTCAAGCAGAGGTAAATAAAGTAATTCTTCCTCAAACTGGGCTCTTCTTGGAACTTTATCATGATTGCTTGCCTCCAATGCTTCTAAATGATGAATCGCTTTCCTTTGGCTGAATATGGTAGGGGTTGACCCTGGGGATTATGGGATTTCTCAAGTACCTGCATGTTTCACCTCCTCACCCTCACTCCCACCAGCACCTTTTATGGTTCTTTGTAGGACGTGAATGTGTCTAAAAGTATCTAGGTCACATTGAGAGACAATGGATTCTCCCTCTTTGGAGATCTTCAAGAAGAAACTAGATGGTCATTTGTCTCCCCCATGCTAAAAAATCCCTTACTTGATCCTTCCATCCCTACTAACCATCATCTTGTGTTTCTTTCCCCCTTGTAGCTGAACTCCTTGAAAAGACCGTCTACAATTAGTGCCTCCAATTTCTCTCCTCTCACTCTATTCTTCTTTTTTTCTTTTTGGAGGGCAATTGGGGTTAAGTGAATTAACTGAAGCCCAAGGTCACACCACTAGTTTTTGTGTTAAGTGTCTGAGGTCAGATTTGAACTCAGGTCCTTCTGACTTCAGGGCCAGTGCTCTATTGACTGTGCCACCTAGCCACTGCCCTCTCACTCTATTCTTAACTCCTTACCATCCGGCTTCTGACCTTATCATTCCACCAAAGCTGCTCTCTCCAAAGTCACTAACAATCGCTCAGTTGCCAAATCTTACACTCTTTTCTCAGTCCTCATTCTCCGTCATCTCTCTGCAGCCTTTGACACTGTGGATCATTCTCTCTTCCTTCATATTCTCTTCTCCCTAGGTTTTCAGGGTACGAGTCTCTTTTGATTCTACTGCTCCCTCTCTGACCTCTCCTGTCTCTGTTGCTGGATCCTTTTCCTGAGCATGCCTCTGACTGTCATTGGCCCTCAGGGTTCTGTTCTGGACCCTCTTCTCCCTTACTGTCTCTCACTTCCACCCCCATATCCAAGATGCTACCAGGAGATTTCACCTTTGCAATAAATAGCTTTTGCACGTACCCCTTTCTCTCCTCTGACACTGTCATTATTCTAATGCAGGGCCTCATCACTTTATGCCTAGACTTTGAAATAACCTGCAGGACATGTTTTCCTGCCTCATGTCTCTTCCTCTGCCAATCTGTCCTCCAGTCAGTCGCTAAAGTGATTTTCTAAAGTGCAAGTCTGATTATGTCACTCCTCACTCAGTAACCTCTCGTGGCTCCCTATTGCCTCTAAGATCAGATATGAAGTGCTCTGTTTGGCATTCAAAGCCCTTTATAACCCGGCTTCCTGATATCTTTCCAGTCTTTTTACACCTGACTCCCAGACACCTACCCTTTAATCCAGTGACATGGATTCCCTAGTTGCTCAATGAAACAGACACTCCCATTTCTCTACCCTGGACATTTTCTTTGGCATTCCAGGCCCCCATGTCTGGAACTTTCTCCCCCCTCTGCTACAACTACTGACTTCCTTGGCTTCTTTTAAGTCCCAACTAAAATACTACTTTTTACAAGAAGCCTTTCCCAATTCTTCTTAATTCCAGTGTCTTCCCTCTGTTAATCATCTCCTATTTGTCCTGTATATAGCTTGCTTTCTAAGTGTTTGTTTGCATGTTGCCTTCCCCATAAGACTGTAAGCTCCTTGAAGGTAGGGGCTATCTTTTGACTCTTTTTGTATCTGTGGTGCTCAATAATGCTTACTGAGTGGTTGATGGATTGATGGGGATTCCTTTCATAGAGAATTTTAAATCGGTGGCTACTGAGGTCCATTCCAATTTTGAAGTTCTGTGATTCTGGGTCAGTTATCTCCACCTCTGTAGCCTTGGATGGAAGGTTAAAAGTCTCTGGATATGATTCAGTATTGGCAGATGATAGGAACACTGATGCAGTGTGGATTGGGCTATGAATTGTTCTAGCTATTGTAGAAAACAATCTGGAATTATGTGAGAAAAATCACTAAACAATTTCTACCCCTTGTCCCAGTGATCTCATAGCTGGGTACATAGCCTGAGGATAGGGGAAGAAACTTTCATATACACCAAAATGGTGGTGGTTGTTTGTTGCTGCTGCTACTGCTGCTGCTTTCAACTCTCCACAACCCCATTTGGGGTTTTCATGACAAAGATACTAGAGTGGTTTGCATTTCCTTCTCTGTCTAATTTTGCAAATGAGGAAACCAAGGCAAACAGGTTAAGTGACTTGCCCAGGGTCATACAGCTAGTAAGTGTCTGAAGTCAGATTTGAACTCAGGAAGAGGAATCTTCCTGGCTCCAGGTCTGGAGCTCTGTCCATTGTACCATTTAGCCCAGAATATTCATAGCACCATTTTTTTTTTTTATGGGGTGGGGAACTGAGAATAATGTTGGTGTTCATTGATTAGGATACGGTAAACAAATAGTGGTACATGTTGGTACATTATTGCATTGTAAGAAACGTGAATATGAAGGAAGGAGAAGATGGCAAAACTTGTATGAATTGATGAAGGGCAAAGAAGGGAGAACAGGGAGAGAGCACATAAAATGAAAATGGTGCTAGAAGAAAGCTGATGGTGACCGACAGGCAATGGTACTGGAAGACAGTTGGTAAAATCTCCTCCTTTTAGAGAGGTGGGGGACTCTGGGTACTGAATATTGCATATGTTGCCTGATATGGCCACTATAGTTGTTGGGCAACCCAACACAACCGATAGTTGGTAGGTTTCACTTGATTGTTTCACTTGATGGTTTTTGATAAGAGGTTGTGTATGCCCAGGTTTGCATGCGCACACTCATGTAGGATCTGCACCAGAAACGTCATATGAAAAAGGGATTAGTGGGAATTAAAGACAAAGGGCACTCAGGAGACTAGATTTCTAATTCTAGAACTGAGGACGCCATGATGGGAGCATGGGACGCCATGAGGAAAGCACTTTGTCTTAAGAGGAATTGGACTTGGGTCTCAGATCTGCACCATGTGTGACGTTGGCCAAGACGATGAAACTCTTTGTGGTTCTGTTTCCTCATTTATGAAATGAAATTCTCTTCCAATTTAAATGCTGTGAAAGGCTGAGGAGAGGCGTCTCTCCCCCAACCACTTACATCCCTTTCTTCTGTGAAATGGGCAACTTATATCTGTAAGACGAGGGGATTGAACATATGTCCCTGGCTCAGGCACTCTGCCCTTTCTATGCCATCTACAAAATGAGGAGGTTGGATGCCATGAATCCCTGGGTCATAGAATCTGGGGTTCTATGATCCAGTGCTTGGTTCCATAAGCAAGATCTTCAAGAACCCAGGGGCCCCTCTGCAAGGGCTCAGTGAGCATTCAGAGGAAAGTCTTAATACAGGTAGAGCCTGTGCTAGATCACCAGATTCAGAGCAGGCGAGGAAGTGACTGAACAGACCTGGGGGCCCTGAATGATGCTAACAGCTTCCCTGGAGACTTCAGAGCAGAAGCTGGATCAAAAATCCTACCTCAAGGGTTCCTTGCTAGGCAAGTCTTTTATCTTCTGGGGCTTTCTCTTGCTCCCTCTGCTAAGGGGATCGCTGGCTACGACCTCTTTTTCTTTTGTTTCTCTGTCCGCCTTCTGTCCAAAAGAAACCCTGCCCGATTCTCCACTGACCTGAGCCTGTTGGATTTGATCTCTGCTGGTGTTCAAGTAACCAGACCTGCTGCGTAACCTTATCCTTCATTAGAGTCAAGCAGCGAGCAGCAGCTCCTGCCATTGGGATAATGATTTATTTTTCTTTGTTGCTCTCAGGAAAGTGGATACTGCAAATGCATTTGGGGGGAGGGGGAGGGATGAGGCACTCTCCACACTTCAGACCCTTCACCCTCTTCCTTAGGCCAATACTTCCCTCAGGGAATTATTATTATTATTATCATTAGTTTTTTGCAGGAAGAGGGGAGGAGGGGGCTAGCTGCATGATAGGGAAGAATCCTCTCCCTCCTCACGTTTTTTCAGATCCCTTTGTTTGAATTTCAGCTTTGTCTTCATCACACTATTTTATAACTAACTCATTTGGGCAAGTGAGACAGGATGTGGCGGGGTGGGGTGGGGTGGGGGGCTCCTAACAATACAGCTGCCCAAACAGGAATGGGCTGCTTTGAGAGGTAGTGGATTTCTCTTCTCTGGAAGTCCGAGTGGACAGCCCTTTGTTCAGAACGTTGCAGAAGGGACTCTTCCTTAATACATGGATTGTACCAAATGGCCAGGAGGGCCCTTCTAATACTGAGATTCTGTGAATTTCATCCTGTGATTCTGAGACCATCACCTGACCCTATTCCCATTAGATTACAAACTTTTTAAAAATTTAGATTATAAATTTCTTAAAGGCAGAAACTAGAAGGTCTCGAAAAACATTAATTTTATTGATACCTTTACTTTTGACACCACCTACACTTTTCTGAAGTACCCTCTTTCCTCCCAGAAAGCCATTGCTTATAACAAACAACAGAAAGAAGAAGAAATCGGGGTGGCTAGGTGGTGCAGGGAATAGAGTACCCACCCTGGAGTCAGGAGGACCTGAGTTCAAATCCAGACCTCAGATACTTAACACACACACACAGAGCTAGCCATGTGACCTTGGGCAAGTCACTTAACCCCAATTGCCCTACATTCCCCTCCAAAACAAAAGCTACAAAAGGGGAAAAAATTAGTAAAAAGTACATATCACAAAAATCTAGTGTCACAGACTGTTTTCCACATCTATAATCCAACATCTATGAAAAGAAGTTGGGGAAAGTGCATTCTTATATCTTTTCTTTTGGATTAAGCTTGGCCATTCTAATTTTGCAAGTTTTAGTTTGGATTGTTTGCTCCTGCTGTTCTTTCCATCTATATTATGGAATCATTCATATTAATCTTCTCATGATTCTTTGTCTTCATCATATTCATCATTTCTTATAAAACAGTAACATTTTATTCCATTCATATGCTACAACTTGTCTGGCCATTCCTCAGTTGATGGGCATTTCTGTACCAAAATGCTGATATCAATATGTTGATCTACGTGGGGGCCTTTGTCATTGGTCTCCTTTAAGTATTTGCTAAGCAATGGAATATAAAGGTGAAAAGATGTGGGCATTTCAGTCATTCTCTTCTTATAATCTGAGCACGCTTTCCAGAGTAGATGGACAAATGAATAATTCCACCAACCATGCAACAGTATGTCTATCTTTCCATAATCTCTCCAGAATTGACTATTCCCATCTCATTATCTGTCACTCCATCAGGTAGTGATGTATGCCAAACAAAGCATTTTGTATTTGATTTTGGAAGCAATGGGGAGCCACTGGAGTTTATTGACTAGGGGGTGGCATCGATTTGTGCTTTAGGAAAACCATTTTGGTGTCTAAATGGAGAATGGATTGAAGTTTTATCCATCACTCTTGCTACATGACTGGTCCACCTCCTTTTCATTTATATATTTCTGTGATGTCATCTCTTATGATCCTTCTCATATAAGAATTATCCTTGGAAGTATATTGGGAACTATCTGTGCCCAACGCCAATTTCTTTGTTGCCTAGAATACCTATCATTTGAAATTTTGAGAATTAATGATGATCTGAAATTTGCAATGATATATCACTGGGAGAACAATTGTATTTTGTGCAAACACACACACATTTTTGTTATGTCTGCCTGGGAGGAGATTGGCATTATTTAAAGCACTGATCCAACTATTTTGTAGAGTGGTTTGGAATTATTTGCACTTATTAAACTACCTAAACCCTTTGACCCAGCAATACCACTACTTGGTTTATTTCCAGAGAAGATCAGGGAAAAAGGAAAAGAACCTATATGTTCTAAAATGTTTATAGCAGCTCTCTTTGTGGTGGCAAAGAACTGGGAATTGCAGGGATGCTTATCCATTAGGGAATGGCTGAAGAATTTGTGATGTATGATTGTAATGGAAGACTATTATACTATGAGAAATGGTGAGTTCAATGATTTTTAGAAGAATCATGGAAAGACTTGCATGAAATAATGAAGAGTGAAATGAGCAGAACCGAGAGAATACTGGGTATGGGGACAGCGATACAAAGAACAACTTTGAGCAATAAGTTATTTTGACTATTATAAATACCCAAATTAACTGTGAAGGACACATGAAGAAAGATGCTTTCTGCATCCAGAGAAAGAACTGATACATGAAAGTATGCAGAGAATAATTGAATACATATACATACACATACATGTGTGTGTATGTATACAGACACACCTATTTGTATCTAATGGTAGTCATCTCTAGGGCGGGGTGGGGAGGGAAGAAAAAAGGGAAAAAAAGAAATGTACATGATAATTTGGTTAGATATTTGAAAGGAATAGCAAGTTGTGCTTAGTAGATTTGCAGATTCATCGTTTTATTGTACTATGTTAAGGAAATGCTTGTTATATTCCATAAATTGAAAATAAAATAAATAAAAAAAATAAAGGACTGCACAATTTTTGAAATGCAATTTTAAATTAATTCTCCATTTCCTCCTTTCTTTTCTTTCTGTTCAATTCTGGACCCAACTCATCGTCCATCAGCAAATATATCTAGGATACACGTTGGAGATGTCCAATCTCAATGGACTAACTGTGACCTTGGCTGTGTCACAGTCTTGTGTTATAGGAAGCAACTCGGTGTCAGGGTAATAATGTACTGGGCTTGGAGGCAAGGAGACTGAGTTACAATTTTACCTCGGATATTTCTAGTTAAGTGGGCAAGTCACCCTCTATTTGCCTTAGTTTCTTCATCTGTAAAATGGGAATCATAACAGTACATTTCACAGAATTGTTGTGAGGATCAAATGAGGACATACACATGAAACTTTTTGGCTTTTTGGAGGGGTGAGGGAAGGGCAATTGGGGTTAAGTGATTTGCCCAAGGTCACATGGCTAGTAAGTGTTAAGTGTCTGAGGCTGGATTTGAACTCAGGTCCTCCTGACTCCAGGGCCGGTGCTCTATTCACTGTGCCTCCTAGCTGCCCCAATATGAGCTTTAAAGTACTAAATGCTAGCTATTATAATTATTATTGGCAATAGATGAAATGTGCTTTATAGGTTAAAATGTCTATTTCAGGGGCAGCTTGCCATATAGGTCTTAGCATATACGTAAGAGACCTCTTTTGGGCAAGAGAATGTAAGGCTGCCATTTTAATCTACTGAGTCAATTTTTTTTTTTTGGTGGGGGTAGGAAAGTGAATTGTTAACAGACAATAAATGCAGTAAGATCTTGTGTTCTTTGAAACTTTGAGTCAATCATTCACCTTTAAGATGTGATTGCTATGAAGGGTAATTTGTGAAAGCCACCCAATGATTTTTTCATATTTTCACCAACATTCTTATGAAGACTATGTAAAGATAAGAAAGTAAAGGTAAGGGTTGGGGAAACTAGGTAGTACAATGGTTAGAGTGTCAGGTCTAGGGTCAAGAAGATTCATCTTCATGGATTCAAATGGGCCCTCAGACATTTACTAACTTTTCACTTAACCCTATTTGCCTCAGTTTCCTCATCTGTAAAATGAGCTGGAAAAGGAAATGCAAGCAAACCTCAAATGGGGTCATGAAGAATTGGACATGACCGAATAATAACAATAAAGATAATGGTTGGTAGATACTGATGCTCAGAGATAGCCTCTTGAGATTTTACTATAACCAATGACACTTTCCATTATTTTAAACTATGTCACAGATGACATCTTGTTTAGTGATCCATCAATGTTTTAAAGGTTCAGTCACTTCCTGAAAGTATTTTCACAGTTGCTCTTCAGCTTCCTTGTATATAACATGTTGGGGAGTGAGATGCTGGGATCTGAATTTGGGATGTTCCATTGTTAAGGAACACATGTCAGCTATATCTACTTTCTCATCAATTTTCTAACTCTCTGTCGTCCACTTGACAGTCAGATAGTAATTTTATACATATTAGCCTTGCACTTAATAGAAATTTTGTACAAGTTTGTTGAGTTGAGTTGATTTGGCAAAGGGGACAGGAAGGATGAAGGACAGCAAGAAGTCAGTCACCAGCCCAGTGGATTTTAGCATATGGCTGCTGTTTTATAAGACCTTCAAGTACCAGATATAGAATTGACCATAGGACATAAAGTATCAGAGATGGACAGGATCTGAAAACATAGAATAATAAGATTTGCAAAGTGCTTTATGATTATTTCACTTTATGTTCACAAAATAATAACACCTATGTCCTCCAAGGACGTTTGTGAGCATGATATGAAGTAATCATGAAGCACTTTGCAAACCTTAAATTGCCATATAAATGTTAACTTATTATTGTATATTTCAAGATCCCTCCCAGCTCTGATATTTTATGTCACTGTGTCATGCTGGGCAAGTCTTTATCTGCCTGAGTTTCCTAACTTGCCTAGCATTACACAGTGAGTGTGTCTGAGTTTGGATTTGAGCTTAGATCTAACCCTCTATCCATTGAGAATTGTTGGCCTAGGTCTTAGAGCCAGTAGGGAGCTCACAGTGTAGAAGGCCAGGACTGGAAGAGATGAAGAATACAGAATATCAAATGTACGGGTGGATAGTAGGACAGAGAATGTCAGAACTGGTCCTTAGAACAGAGAATGTTTTTAAAATGGGGAAACCAAGGCTCATAAAGGTGAAGTATGCCAAGGGTCCCATAATTACTAAATGTCATAGGCAGGATACAAACTTAGGTCATCTGATTCCAAATTCAATGGTCTTCTACCTCCCCTCTTATAGAAGCAGTAACAGCACAGGTAATTTCTAGCCACAATGTGACTAGTAATAGCCTTTCTATTCTTTCAGAATAAACCCTAGAAGTCTTCTAAGGAAGAACCATAACTAAGGTGGGGTGAGTAGGGCTTTGTACCAGGATGCTGAAATTTACAGGATGAGCACATTTGATATCCTTTAGAAGCAGAGAAACAATAGAGCTTATCATCTAGTTAGCATGAATAATTAATTGAAATAGGAAGCTACCAAAGTACAGACCAGGTAGGTAAACTTGTCCCCCCTTTGACACTCCCCCCTCCCCACCTCCTGAACATACCATACCTCTTCCCCCAGTCCTTCCTTGTCCTACTTGGGAGCCCAGGAATGTGACTGTAACTAGCCCCTTTTGCACACAAGTCAAGACCTCTGACGTTGGGAGGTTAACCTGATCTCATTAGGGCCAGCTCCTATTTTGCTTTCACTCAGTGAAATAGTAAGTGGTGTTCAGCCATCACATAGTTTCCCAGGCCCTTCTCACCTTCAATTGCCTTTTTGAGTTCACTCTTGGAAGGCCCTGGGTGATTCTTTGAAGTTCCATCCAGAACCTGCTGCCAAGAGGCCATCATTAAAACACGAGATCAAAATTTGGAAGAAGAAAAAAATTAGAAATTAGTGTTAGTTTCTTTAAACTGTTCCATCCCCTTCCCTCTTCTTTTTAAAGAAATGTAAAACCTGATATGTCAAGGATGTGGAGTGGTGTATTGGAAAAGATCTCTGCTTCTCAAGTCAGAAGAACTGGGTCCACTTCCTGACTCTTCAATTCATTGATCTATATGATAGATTTAGCAAATCACTTCCTGCTTGCAGTGGAAAGACATGATTCAGTCTCCTGCAAGTTTCTCCAATTGGTCTTTTTCCCATTTACAGGAGACCCCTTCTACCTATAGGGGAAAGAGAGAAACCCCATTCCATTGTGCTCCCTCCACTGGTTTCCTGAACTTGCCTGCCTGAAAGAATAGGATAGAAATAACATGTTTTTTGGAAGGGAGAAGGCAAGGCAATTGGGTTTAAGTGACTTGTCCAAGGTCACACAGCTAGTAAGTAAAATTTGCACTCAGGTCTTGACTCTAGGGTCAGTGCTCTATTGACTGCGCTACCCAGCTGTCCCTAGAAATAACATTTAATTAACTCCCCCCTTTGGTCCCCTCACCAGAGCCACTTTATACCTTGAGACGCTACCCTAAAGTCAAACCCCCAGAAATGTTGGTAATTCACTTGCGCTCAGTTATCAATAATGACCAAAATCCTACTTGATTCTACCTTCCTCATATGTTAATTCTGAATCCTTGGCTGTCATTATTCAAGCACAATTCTCTGTCCCCTCCTAACTTCTCTCTTATGTCCAGCTCCTCAGCCTAACACCTAGAATGTCTCGCACCTTCCATTGTGTTCTCTGGAAAGCCTGCTCCTTGCGAATCTTTTCTTGTCCCCCTCCTTTCATCTTCTGGCACCCAGTGAGGCCTGGCTCCCTCCAGATCTCCTTGGCCTCCTTTCTAACTCCAGCTGTCCTTCCTCACTCATACCAGACTCATGTGCAGTCATGGTAGGGGAGTTGGAAGACTCCTGGCTCCCCATTGCCATTTCCTGGCTCTCTCTCTCCCACCATCCCTCAGTAATCTTTTCCCCTTGGAGGTTCACTCAATCCATGTCTACTACCCAGTAAAATTCTGCTGGTCCTTGTTTTCAGACCTTCGTGACACTCCCCTTATTTCCTCCATGGGTTCAGTGCCAGACTCCGTCTTTCCTAACTCCTGCCCTCACATATCATCAGTCTCTCAAACACCCTAACCTCCCGATCCCCTTACTCACTTCCCATAACCACTGCTCCACCCTGCCTCAGCCACACACAAAGATGGTAATGCCCTTGTTTTTGCCTTCACCTGCAGACCCACCACATCCACTTTAATGAGCTTCCATGATCACAATCTGTTGTCATTCCACCTCTCCCTCTTCATTGCAAGCCCACACCCCATTCTTTTTCCCCGCTGTGACCTTCAGTCTCTGGTTCCCTCAGTTCTTTCCCAGGCCTTCTCCCATGCATTGTCTATACTTTCCTCTTTTCCCCATCTTGACTCCTTGATGAACCAGTTCACCTCTACTCTGTCTTCTTTGCTTGAACTTCTGGCTCTTTTTTTTTTTATTGCCTAACTTGCTCTGCAAAGCCCCAGCCTTGGATCACTCCCACCATCTACTGCCTTCATTACCATACAAATCCTGCTGAATGTAGCTGGGGAAAATGATAAAGCCCTCTCTATCATCCCCATGCTCTCATTCATCCTCAGTCTCTCCCTGCCTCCTGCTTGCCAACATGACCACGTCTTCCCCATCCTCAAAAACAAAAGCAAAAAGTCGATCGATTGATCCATCCCTGCCCATTAACTAGCCTTCTATATCTTTCCACCATTTTGTGGCTAAACTCCTTGAGAAGGCCATCTGTAATAGTTGCCTTCACTTCCTTTCTTCTCACTCTTATTAACTCTGCAGTTTGGTTTCCGATATCATTCAACCAAAATCACTCTCTCCAAAGTTACTAATGATCTCTTAATTGGCAAATCCATTGGCCTTTTCTCAACACAACCTTCTTGACTTCTCTGTAGCCTTTGGCATAGCTGCTCACCCTCTTCTCTTTGATACCCTTTTCTCCCTAGGTTTCCATTACCCTACTCTATCCTGGTGCCCCCTAGTTATTAGACTGCCCCTCCTCAGTCTTCTTTGGATCTTCACCTAGGTCATGCCTGATAAAGGCAAGTACCTCCCAGGACTCTGTCTTGGACCCCATTCTTTTCTCCTTCTATACTTCTTTCTGAGTGGCCTTATCAGTTCCTATGGATTCAATTATGCAGATGATTCTCAGATCTATTTATGCCATGCTAAATCCCTCGAGATCTCTGGTATCTCTCCAACCGTCTGTCAGATGTCCAAAACTTTGCGATTGTGAACTCCTTGAAGGCAAGACTTACCTTCTGCTTTTTTCTTTCTTTTTTGTAACCTCAGTGATTAGCACAGTGCTTGACACACAGTAGGCATTTAACAAATGTTTCCTGACTGACTGATGGATTAGAACTGGATTGTCTTTCTGGGCTTAATGTAGGACTTGGAAGCACTTAATAAATGCTAATCACCATGACTTGACTTGGACCAGGGATGTTTAAGCTGGAGGAAGGAAGACTTGTCTTCAAGTGTTTGAAGGGCAATGATGTGGAGAAGGGACCAGAGCAGCTCCTCCTGGTCCCAGAGACCAAGACAAGGAGCAATGGGGATGTGTTGGATGTGAAGTCAGAGGACGTGGGTTCTGACTGCCGAAGGACCTTAAAAAGTAAGTTAATGTCCTTGTAACTGTAAAATGAGAAAGGCCAGACTAGGTGACTTGTTAGGGCTTCTCCAGTTCTTCAGTCCATTATCCTATGATCTTCTAGATGATAAAGAGGCCAACTTAATCATGATGTCAGAAAAATTCCTAATAATGAGAACTCCCCCAAAGTAGAAGGAGTCATCCTGGGAGATGGTGAGCTCCCTGCCACAATGCAGATGCGGACAGACACTCAGACCAAAATTCACACATATAGTTGTGTGTCTATCAGCAGGGACACTCACAAAGACAGAAAGATAAGCTGACACGTATGTATTGACATGGATGTACAGAGATTCAGAGAGTCACACATTGTCACACACACAGAAATAGATGAAAACCCCAGAATAGATGGCTTGGTTCCAGGAGCTTCGGAAAGTTAATTGAAAACTGCTGCTTTGATGTTTTGTGTTGAAGGAAGTGCCTCTAATGGGGATAATTATTGTTATTATTAATGATTATTCTCCCATAATCTGGTGACATGTCATATTTCATTTCAAATGTTACTGAGACTGCCTTAAACAAGATGGGACAGAGCCTGGCATTGGGGCCTTCTTTAGTAGAGGAGAAGCTGGAGAAGTGTGGCCGAGGATGGATGCCAGAGGACAAGAATGTAAGGGAGAAGCTGGAAATCTCTGTTTTATAGTTCAATTGGGAGAAGAGAAACCAGAGTGGGGAAAATGGCGGTAGTGCTGAAGAGAGTGCGCTGAGGTCCACCAAGGTGCTTATGTCCACATCCTCTGCACTCCAGACCTCCTGGATCCTCTCCCTGCTGTCTCTTCCTTTTGAAAATCTGAGGAGGTCAGATCTTTGTCATTCAGAACAAGAGGGCATGGACTACACAATCCCGCCTTGTGCTGCCTTACCCCAGAACCCCAACCCTAGGATCACCATGACAAGAGGATGCCAGACCCAGGACACCCTCAAGCTTGCACCGAATCCCAGAACACCCTCTGGGGCTCCATCTGGGGCTATATGAACACACAGGCATTTTCTCACATTAACTGTGGGCTTCTAAGTGCTGGACAGTCTTCCCACATGTGGTTTCTCACAAACACACTGATTCCTGGATATGAATCCCAGGGCTAACTCTGCTCTCAACAATATAACCCCCTTAAAAAAAATCCTTGTTCCCTGAAGCCAGTTTTTCTCATACAGAATCCAAGTGCCAATGCCTCTCAAGCACACCCACAAAATCCTGGGCAAGTGCATCCCAACAAAGCCTTATGGGCACAGCTGTTCCCACTTCCAATTTAGGAATCCCCAGACTCGAACAGATAGAAGACTGACTTGTTCCTGGGTTACAGAGGGAGACAAAAGGGTGTTCTGGACACACTCTCTCTCCCTCTCCCTTTTTCTCTCTCTGTCTTGGATAGGGATTATAGGAGACCCCAGGGACCAAAAATGGCAGGAGGGAGACAACAGCTTGGAGTGCGAACCTTGGGAAAGAGTAAAGTCCAAAAGAGGAGATTTAGAGGAAGGGTTATATAGTCATTTTTGGACTTCACTGAATCTTTGAGTGGGAAGGTGCCTGCTTTCTACAGCATCCCTGAAAAGCAGTCATATAACTTTACCTTGAAGACCATCAAGAATGGGGAGCCTCCCTGACCCCCACCCTCCTGAGGCAGCCCACTCCATTCAGGATGAATTCTATTTGCTAGGAAGTTGTCTCCTTCCATCAAAAGGAAGTCTCCTCCCTTGCCAACTTCTCAATTCTCTCAGCTCTGCCTGTGGGAACAAGCAGTACTTTTGTAAAAGCAGCAAGATCATCAAAAAGAACAAGAACAGACATTTTGGGGGCACTTTGTAGTCTCAAACTGCTTCACAATATTACTGGTTTTAAGACTCCTAGCACTCTCTTGAGGTGGGAGCCACAGGCATTAGGATTGAGGAAACCAAGTCCCAGGCTATGTAACTTGCTTATTACCACACAGCTCATGTCAGATTTGGTAAGAGCTGAGTTCGAGTTTTACCTTGAAATCTAGTGCGTTATTTCTTATGCCACATGGCTTTTCACTGGGTTGCATCATCTCTAGGACCCCCAGATCCATAATTAAACATTTTCAAGGTTTGGTCAGGCAGCTAAGTGGTGCAGTTGGCTTGGTTGTCATGAAATTCAGTCATTTCACATGTTTGATTCTTCATCACCCCATTTGGGGTTTTCTTGGACAAGACACTGGAGTCGTTTGCCATTTCCTCCTACAGCTCACTTTACAGATGAGGAAACTGAGGCAAACAGGGTTAAGTGACTTACCCAGGGTCACACAGCTAGTAAGTGTCTGATGCCAGGTTTGAACTCAGGTCTTCCTGACTCCAGTCCTGGCACTCTCTATTCAGCTGCCCAAGCATTTATTAAATACTTGGCATTTGCCAGCCTGTCTTAGATAATAGAGATACAAAATGAAAAACAATCCTTGTCCTTAAGGATTTTGCTTTGTGACTGCTGTGTGTGCAGGCTTTGTGACCTTGAGTCTCACGGTAAAATGAAGGGCTTGGAGCAGAGGCATTCTTTGGCCTCTGCCAACTCAGCAGGTCTAGGATGCAATGATGCTGTCAGGCCAGCGCTGGCACTCTGGCATCACCACCAACTGGCCATGTGGGGCCTCATGCCCCTCTATGATGGAGGAGGAGCCTGAAGCCTGAATGAGGGATCTGACTTTGATGCTCTCATTCTGCTGCCTGTGTTCTGAAGCTCCTCTGTCCTCTGGCATGTTCTCTGGGTCCCTCTCAGCTCTGGCATGGATGGCTCTTTTCTTCTTCTTCTTTTTTTTTTTTTAAAGCAATTGGGGTTAAGTAACTTGCTCAAGGTTACACGGCCAGTTATTTCTGGGTGTGGTTCTAAGTATCTGAGCCCGTATTCAATCCCCAGGTCATCCCGACTCTGGGGCCGGTGCTCTTACTTGCTGAGCCACCTGGCCACCCCTAAGCCATTGGGGTTAAGTAACTTGCTCAAGGTTACATAGCCAGGTGTTTCTGGGTGGATGCTAAGTGTCTGAGCCCAGATTCAATCCCCAGGTCATCCTGATACTGGGGCCGGTGCTCTTACTCGCCACGCTACCTGGCCACCCCAGCCATGGATGGCTCTTTTCTCAGGTTCTAGCACCCTTCCACAGCATGGGGGCCCTAAACTCAATTTTGCTATGACTCTGCTCCACTGGGTGAATTCACTTTGTGCTGAGAAATGTAGTCTTGAACTCATTTAAGGCTTACGCAGCCCTTTCCAAAGATCTGAGCTTTCCTGTCCACGTTACGTTCTTTTCCCTCTTACCCCCCATTGGAGTCTTAGCTCTTCTTGGAACACAGCTGAGCTCCAAGGCTAACAGATGACAGTGAAGGAAGAGAGATTTAAGGGGACCCTAATAGGAAAGTGGGGCATGGGAGGCATATGGCATCCCTGGACAGCTTCACTTATTGGGAGGCCAGAACTCTGAGAACTGGGAGTTTGTTGTTTTCGATTTTCATGGGGGTGGGCTAATAAAGCTGGGCAGCAGCAAGCATGGTAATTCAGTCTCTCCATGGCTTGTCCCCCAGGCTTTTTTTGCAGAAAAGCAGAGCCAATAGCACTCAGCTGTTTCCATTTTGAACCAGGCGTGGGATTCCAAATAAGGGCATTTGAAATCCACTGATGCAGACCAGCTCTGCCCAGCCCATGGCCTCAATGTGAGCATTGGCTGACCGATTCCTTTTACTTTCTGAATGGTTTTGGTTCTTAGCAGGAAAAGGACCTATTACCACCAAAGCCCAGCACAAATTGGATTGTAGTCCCATTCAGACTGCCAGCCTAGTGACAACCCCTTCAGCATTCATTCATTAAATCCCCAGCCTCATAAACTTCAGGCTAGAAGAGTCTTTATATCTATCCATCCATCTGTCTATCTATCTGTCTATCTATCTATCTATCTATCTATCTATCTATCTATCTATCTATCT
>NW_027185850.1:20655848-20663159 GCF_028583685.1 Petaurus breviceps papuanus | reverse complement strand
TCTATCTATCTATCTATCTATCTATCTATCTATCTATCTATCTATCTATCTATCTATCTATCTATCCATCCATCTATCTATCTATCCATCTATCCATCCATCTATCTATTGCAGAACCACAGAAGAGAATACTCCTTGAATTATGATAGGAAGGGGGCTCAAGGGCCATTTAGGTTGACTGATACATGAAAGGAATCTCATCTTGTAGAATATACCTGACAAGTGGCTGGCCAGCCTCTTCCTGGAGAGGAGAAGGAGCCATCCCTTCTGCAAGCAGTCCATTCTAGGTTGAGGGAGCTCTAAGTGTGACGAAGTTTTTCCTGACATCAAAAGCTGAAATTCATCTCTGTGTAACTTCCCCGTTTTGGTTTCTGGGGCCAAGCAGAGTTGGTTGAATCCCTTTTCCATATGATAATCTTTTAAATAGTTGGAGACAGTTATCATGCACCATGCCACCCAAAACAGGCCATTTCTTCTCCAGATTCAATATTCCCAATTCCTTCATTAAGTCTTCACGTGCTGCACCATCTTATTTACCCTTCTCAGGACATTTTCCAGTTCATCACTATTATTTCTTGTTAAACTAGGACACCTAGAAATGCATGCAGCCCTCCAGATTGGGTCTAATGAAGGCAGAGTACAAGGCAACCATTGCCTCTGTATTTCTGGAAACCATGCCTTTCAATGAAGCCTCAGATTAGTGATACTTCATCATACTAGACATACAATGAGCTTGCAGCCCACTAAACCCCCAGATCTTTTTCAGAAAAACTGCTGTCTAAACAGATTCCCCAATATTGTGTTTGTGAAGCTGATTTATTTTTTGTATTCAGGTATAAGAACTTACATTTTCCTCCACGGAATTTCATCTAATTTGATTCAGCTCAGTGTTTATCTTGGGTCTTGATGATGGAAGGAAGGAAGGAAGGAAGAAAGGAAGGAAGGAAGGGAGGAAGGGAGGAAGGAAGGAAGGAAGGAAAGGAGGAAGGAAGGAGGGAAGGGGGAAAGGAAAGAAGTGGGGAAGGAAGGGAATGAATATTTATTAAGCATCTTCTATGTATGCTAAATGCTTTACAATTATTATCTTATTTGAGATTCTCTATAACCTTCAGAGGTAGAGTCTCCATTTTACAGATGAGGAAATTGAAGAAGATTCTGGTTAAGTGACTTGTCCAGGGTCTTACAGCTAGTAAGTTTCTGAGGTTGGATTTGAACTTGGGTCTTCATGACTTCAGATCTATCAGTGCTCTATCCACTGTGCCACCAGCTGCCTCAACAAGGGACACATTATATGGGTTATATGTTATATGGGTATATACACACATATATACATACAAACATGTCCATACAAGTATGTACATCCACAATAGGTAGAAGGTTACCTGGAGGTATGGGGAAGATGCTAACAGTGGGAGGTGGGGAGAGAGAGGAGGCAGGAAAGCCTGCCTCAAATTCAGGTGGCATTTGGACTAAATCTTGAAAGAAGCCAGGGGGATTCTGAGGACTGCAGGGGAGAGGGCAGTGCATTTCAGGTATGAGAGGACACAGCTTTTGCAAAGGCATGGAGGATGGAACTGGACTATTGTTTGTACAGAATGGCAAGAAGGAGAAGGACCATCTGGCTGGATTCTAGAGTGCATGGAGGGCAGTAATGTATAACAAGTCTGGAAAGGTATGATGGGATCAAGTTATGAAGAGTCTTAAATGCTGGTTAGAGGGCTTTATAAGTGCTCCTGGAGACAATAGAGAGTCAATGAGGACTGAATTCCTTGAGCATGGTGATGATATGACCCTGTTGTGTACTTTAGTGAAATCAACCTTTTTGATGGCTTGTGGGGAGGACATATCTGAATGGGGAGAGATTAGAAGCAGGGAGCTCAATTCCTAAATGCTTAGAAGAGTCCCAGTGAGAGGTGATACAATCTGGGTTTACTGTAGAGAAAGGGATGTCCGTGAAAAACTTTTGTGAAAGTAGAAAGAGGAAGATTTGGCAGCTGATTTGATAAGTCAGATAGGAGTGAGGAGCTGAGAATTAACTCAAGAGGAAGTGAGTCCTGAGTAATTGGAAAGATGGTGATGTGATTAGTGATAGTGGGGACGTTCAGAAACAGGATGTCCTTTGGAGGAAAAAACAATTGTTTGGCTCCCTCACAGAGGCAGGAGGAGAGCAGGGCAGAGCGATGTGACAAAAAACCTAGGGAACAGAGACCATCCCACAAAAGAAGGTGGTCATCAGATGCTTTAGGGAGATTGGGAAAGAAGAGAAAATATCATTAGATCTGGTGATTAAGAAATCATCTCCGGGGCCCCAAGTGCCGCGCTCTGACCCTTTCTTCAATCATGGTGGTTCCATGGGTTGGTAATGGGTCTCCAGAATTCCTATTAAATACACATGTGTGGGGGAATGGGGGGGGGCTGTTGGGGGTAATAGAGAGGACTTTAGTTCAAGAAACTAAATCTGATGGGAATCACATGTTGTTTGTGGAACATAAGATTTCAACTGAAGGGTACCATTTCCAAATGGTAATTAAGTAACCAGCATGAACTCTTAATGGTCAGCTGTTGGGTCCTTCAGTATGTGCAGAGGAAGGGCCCTCCAGCAGCTTGCTGTGCCCAGCCCACAGCTGTTTCTAATATGGGGATGATTTAGAAAAACAATTCAAATGAAACCTTGGAAATTTCAGTTGCAGAGGCCTCTGGTACCTGAAAGATAGAGGCCATCTTCACAGGGCTGGTGGATTTGATTTGGGAGATTTTTCTCAAACTTCCAAACAAAACAAAAGCCCTGAATGATTATTATTCCCCACATGTACACTTAAGTCCATGCTTGGCGACTTCCAATGGACAGCTCCACAAAGGAAAGGAGTGAAAATGTCCATTGGCTTAGCCTGGGGCAGGGGAGTGGGGAGGCACTTTCTTAACAGAAGTTTCTTGGGCAAAAGATGAAGCTTCTGAGCATCATTTAACTCAGAATAAGAGGAAAACAAAGAAAGAGGAAGGCTGCTTTCCCTAGCAAGGCAAGAAATATTTAGTTACTGTTGGGTCAAAGAACATTGCTTTGCTGCTATAAGCAGCTAGGTGGCAAAAGGCAGTAAAAATTCTGCTCTCAGAGTCAGGAAAACAAGAGGTGGCCTCATATGGTGGATGTGGTGCTGGATTGGAGCCAAAAAGACCTAGATTCAGATTCCACCTCAGATACTTACTAGCCTTGTGACCCTGGGAAAGTTACTTAACCTGTGACTCAGTTTCTTCATCTGTAAAATGGACCAAGAGCCTCTAGGGTCTTTTCAGCTCTAGATTTATGAGCCTGTAATCATTACCTCTCCTTGGTTTCCCAGTTTCGTTCAAAACTTAACTAAAATCTGACCCTCTGCGGGAGGTGTTTCCCTAACCTTCCATGACCTCCTTCAGAAACTGCATTCCATCAATTTTCTACTTATCTTGTGTGTGTTGAGTTATTTACATGATGTCTCCCTCATTCAAATGTGAGCCCCCTGAGGGCAAGGAATTCCTTTGTGCCTTTCTCTGTGTCCTCGGTGGTGTTTAGTATATAGTGCACAGTACATAGTAAGTTCTTCATAAAGGTTTTTCGACTTGATTTGTATATGAACCTGTCACCCTGACTCAGCCACTTCCTGGATACTGGGCAAGTCCCTCAGTCCTCTGAACCTTAGTTTCTCCATTTATAAAATAAAGATAATCATATCACCCACTTCACAGGGTTGTTGGAAAGATCAACTCTAGTAATCATACTTCAGTTAATTCTTTTAAAAACTTAGAGAGGTATATAAATGTTAGCGATTATTGTTTTTGGATCCTGGGATCATAGAAATTAGAGCTGGAAGGATCACATTAAGGAATGTTCCATCCAAGCCCCTGATTTTACATATGGGGAAACTGAGGACAGGAACAGGGGAAGAGGCTTGTACAAAATGACATAGCTTGATTTTTAACAAGAGATCCAAACACCCAGTAGGTCCATTTTAACTTCAGGTAGAGAAATTGAGACCCAGGAAAGTGACTTGCCCAAGTTTATACAGTTTGGTGCTTAGTAAGAAGCCAAAACATCTTGCGTGTATGTATGAAGATACATACATACATATGTGTGTCTATATCAATGTCAATGTGTATATGTGTGCATTATTAACATGTGTATGGATACATAAAGAGTATACACATGTGAATATATGTATTTGTATGTATACATACTTCTGCATATACATTTATGGGTATGTGTAGGATAGGGATAGAAATTGGCCTGTAATTTCTTTGGCTTGGGGCTGTGGTTTCCATTTAGTGGTTCAAGAACACTTTGGGAGTTCATGATGATGGGCTAAGGGGTTCAGGTAAAAAATTCTTTAATGATGTCTTAAGCAGTAAATAACTGGGTGATTATGTCACAAATATATTTTTCTTAAGCAGTAAATAGTTGGGTGATTATGTCACAAATACATTTTTCTTCTGTTATAATAAGGATGTACATGTTAGAATCACTATAGGTTTGTGTCTCTAGTATTTCAAAACCATAATAATAATAATGTTGTTGTTTAGTTGTTTTCAGTTGTGACACACTCTTTACGACCTCATTTGGGGTTTTCTTGGCAAAGATATTGGAATGACTTGGCATTTCCTTTTCCAACTCATTTTCCAGATGAGGAAACAGGGTCAGAGAGCTGGTGTCTGAAGCTGGATTTGAAATCAGGAAGATGAATCTTCATGACTCCAGGCTCAGCATTGTATCCACCGTGTCACCTGGATACCCCATGATATATTAATAAACACACTTAATATATACTATATTGTTATTTTATAGTATAAATAATGTTATATATCATATCATTATATAAGATATGTAATAGTAATATATTGTATGGGATATTATTATTACATACTCATAATCATACTTACAACAATGTGGGTATTTATGTAACCATGACTTCAACTGACCTTATCTAAATTCAACTTGTTCTTCGCATTTTTTGTCTTGTCATCAAATTGTTTCCAAACCATGACAAGGTATTTTCTTTTCTTTTCTTTCTTTTTAACATTCAAATGTGAACTGATTCTCAACTGAACTGTAAGATACACACACACATACCCTCATTTGCAGTTGGCACACTGCACTATAGAAGTTTCCTTATTCTGCTCTCTTACTCTGTAATTAAACCTCAGTCATTGTACAATCATATGATTATATGTTAGAAACATTTGTCTTTTTGCAGTGCAAGTGTCAGGCTGTTTGAAAACCATGATCAATAGGCATGAGCATCTCAACCATTTTGAAACCACCACAGACCATCACAAACATTCTGTTGAAACAAAGCTTAAGACAAAAACCACCAAAATGATTTTTGTAAAGATCAACTCCTAGCATAACACCTCCCCCTCTACTCCATAAACTGCCTACTCCATAAATTCCTCTAGTATCTAAAGCTATAAAAAAGGATTATTGATCTCCAGCTGGAAGGGAGCTCATATAGTCAATATAGCCATAGAGGGACTAAAGACAGAATACAAAGTTTATAGGTAACAAAGCCTGCGGTTAAAGGAAAATCCTCTGGCTTTCATTTTTTAGACACTTAAAATATGCAGGATGTTTTCTTCAGGAGTAACCTTTGAGGTGGACAGGGTCAGTATTGTCCTCTTCGTTTTAAAGACTTAACGTCTCTGAGTTTCAGGGGGAGCAGTGAGTTGTTATAGGTCATATAGATCGTAAGTGTCTGGGAAAGGAATTGTACAGAAGTCTTTTTGCACTCCAGTATGAATGTTATTTCCAATTTATCAATCTGTCTTTCAGAGAACTGTGGCCCAAAGGAGCTCAAGGAGATAGTGTCATCCTGGGGAAACCATTGGACAAGGGGTAAGAAGCCTGGTTCTGATACTTACTAGCTGTGTGACTTAATTTCCCCAGGCCTGTTTCTTCATTAGTAAAATAAGTATAATTGACCAGATGCCCCTGAAGTCCCTTCTAGCAATAAATCTACCAATCAGCAAGCATTTACTGACTGTGAATGACTGCTCTGTACCAGGTACTGACTGTGTGAGGAGCTGGATATATGAATAGATGATGAAAAAAAATCCTATTCTCAGCAAGTTTATATTCTAATGGAAGAAACAAGGACATGCAAAAATATACACGACTCAAATATGGGGGTGTCCCCTTTAGTGAGATTTAATTGCACTGAGACTTTGGGGGCACCCGGTACATATGAGGTAGGTAAGATGGTCTTGAGGTGGGAAGGGTGGGGGCGGTTGGGGATGGGCAGAAGATGTCTGACCTGGAGCCAAGTGATGTGGCTTCAGAGCTTGGCTTTGTTGCCTAGTACCTGTGTGTCCTTGGCTCCTCTCTTGGCCTTGGTTTCTTAAACTGGAAAATGAAAGTGCTGGACTTTATCTTGCGACTAGATATGACCTGACCCTTGCAGAAGTCACTTACATTTCCAATAACCACCAGTAACATAATTTTGTTTCTACTTTTCTACTTTGTCCATCCCTCTTCCAAAAAAATTCAGAAATCACACACACACACACACACACACACACACACACACACACACCCCACTCACAGTGACAAGGAAAATCAGGACTTCTTTGAAACACAGGAAAAATAGTCTATGTTAAAATTAGCACATCCAGTTAGCGCTGGCTGAACTTGGCTGGTGGATTGGAAAATCCAGAGCCTTCTGGCATGTTCCCTTGGCAAAGCTTCAAAGATAGTGCCTTCAGGAAAGCTGCCCTAGAAGGTGAGGGGAGGACAAGAGCTAGAGGAGGGGGTGCCCCCAAAAAAGCAGGTGTGGGGTAAATTGGAGGGAAGCTGGAGGAGGGATCCTGTCAGCTTCAGGGCTTTGGGGCTACAATCTCTCAAAATATTTCCTTGGGCAGTGGGCAGTTGAAGTCTCCCTCTTGGTATCTTTTTTTTTTCTCTTGAGTTAACACTTGGAAGGGGGTGAGGAAAAACCCCACATGCTAGCCTGGAGTCACATAATAGCCTCCCTGCCAATCTCCACCTCCCCAGGCTGTCTAAATCTGAACAGCAGGTTGGGGCAAGGACCAGGCTGGCAGTGGCCCTTGGCCCCACTGGTTGGAAAAGAAGCCAGTATTGGGTTTTCTGCCTAAAGACAAATGTGGGAAGGATTTTGTAGGGGTTGGGGAAGTTGGCTGAGATTGACAATGCATTGTTACTTCCTGGAGCAGTCTTTCAGATGTCCAAATGTTCTGTGAATTCCTCATTAACCCTCCCTCCATCAGCCCTAAGGAAATTAAAGAACTATACCTGTCTGAGGAGTTTATGAGCAGACAATGAACTCATTC
>NW_027185850.1:20628763-20640848 GCF_028583685.1 Petaurus breviceps papuanus | reverse complement strand
TGCATTGTTTTAAAAACTGATACATTTACAATCCCATATTTGCCTAAATCATGGTTCTTTGTCTCTGAGCTTAGTCTAGAAATTCAGCTGACCTGTAATGAGTTAAATTTAGAGATCCAGTTTTTTTCTCTAAATTTAGATTTCCTAGATAACTGGGGAAACTTCACAAGAGGAACCAGACTGGCTTCTCAGTAGCAATAATCAGAGGGACCACTGGGCCCTAGCCCTTGGAGACCTGGGAAGGAGGAATTCGATCACTTGGCTGAGCAGACTTTGGAGATAAAGCCTGGGGATGTTCAGTTCCTGCTTTCTGGGTCTGCCAGGAAGCAGGGGCCCTTCTTCTTTCTAACCTCCTTAGAAATAACAGAGATAAAGCTGACTAAATACACATCTACTCTGTGAATGGAAAGGGCAATGCTTTTATTGGATAACTATTAAAACATCAAAGGTCCCAAGGAAGGATACAACCATGATCCTTTGAAGTCCCACAAAGACCACTTCAGCAGCACTGGCTGCTAGGGTTTCAGGGTGCCAGGGGAAGGCAAGCTCCTCGATGTCATTCCCCATTCATAAAGGGTGCTTTATGCAGAGAGGGAAGGTAAGTTCACCATTGGACAAAGATCAGCAAGCTAATTATGGAGAATCCAAGCATCCAGCTTTCCCAAGAGCCAGGGAGGCTAGCACAGCCCTACACACCCTGGGTATGCTTTCCCAAACTTGGCTTATCATAGAGATTGATATATTAATGATGGAAATAGTGGTCACTGCCTCCACATGCATTCAATGTTTGCTGGAAAGTTGACCAAGCCTAGTCATCCCAACAGCCCACTAAGCAATTATCTGAAGGATTGTCAAGCAGAAGAGGGATTAACCTTGTTCTCCTGGAGCCTGGAGGGCTGGACCAGGAATGATGGGTGAAGACTGTAAAGAGGCAGGTTAGGGCTGGATGCCAAAGAACAATTCCTAGCGTTCCAAGGTGGATGGGCAGCCCCTGGAGGCAGCAGGCTCCTCTCACTGGAGGTCTTCCAGAAGAGGCTGATACTAGTGAGAAATGTAGAGTCCATGCTGGCTCTCCTATGGATTGAACTAGAGATGACTTTTGAGGTCCCTTTAGATCTTGTCTCTTCTACTTCTGAAATACCACAATTCTACAAAGGTTTGGAAAATTGTATATATGTATATAAATATAAAAATAAAATATGCATAAATATATTTCCATCTATATACATATGTATAGGCATATATATAATATATAAATATGTGTGTATATATAGTGTGTGTATGTGTGTGTGTGTGTGTGTGTGTGTGTGTGTGTGTGTGTGGAAATGAAAAGAGGGCTTGCTTTTGAGTCAGGAATTCAACATTCAAATCCTGCCTCAGGCATTTACTAGCTCTGTGATGTTGGGCAAATCATTTCACTTCTATGGGGTTCAGCTTCCTCAACCACAAAATGGGGAGAACAATACTTGCATTGCCTGCTTTCTAAGGTTGCTGGAAGGAAAATGCTTTGAAAATCTTAAGGCCCCTTAGAAATATGAGTTTGTTTTTACATGTAAACTCACTGAAGCACTGAAGTACACTGGGCTTGGATTCACTAGCTAGCTGTGTGATCCTGGGCAAGTCACCTCTCTGGGCGTTAGTTATTCAGCCATCTGTAAAAAGGGGGGCAATGGGAGCACCCATTTCTAGGGTTCTTATAAGGATCAAATGGGATAATAGATTCTTGGTAAGCTGCAAAGTGTTATGTAAATGTTATTATTCTTATTAAATCCTAGAAGTTGCTTTCCTCAACTACTAATGAGTATTGTATCTATGGAGCCCAAGGCATGGAACAGGTAAGGGATCTGTCCATGGTGCTCACACAGGTAGTAAGGGCCACTGGAGAACACAAGCTTATTGAGTTCAGGAGTCCCTTCTTTTGGTCAACTGCCCTCTGAACTGCTTCCATAATTTACCTTGCTTTTAAATTTGCATATATTTTAATGGATGAATTTTTAATCTCCTTAATGTTTATGTTACTTCTGCTGATAGTTTCTGATCTCAAGAAGCTTACTTTCTGTTTCCATTTGCTTTGTATCCCCAAGGTTTCAGAATAGTGCATAGTAGACATTTATTATTCAATTAAAGGGAGCCTGAGGATCTCCTGATGTCAAGCCCAATGGGTTTCCTCTTTCCTGCACCAAAGCTCCCATTCCCATAGTCATGAATTTGGGTTAGTGCTGCTTTCCAGTCATTTCAGTCTGAAATTTTTGTGACCCCATGTGGGGCTTTCTTGGCAGACACTGGAGTGGTTTACCATTTCCCTCTCCAGCTCATCTTACAGATGAGGAAACTGAGGGAAGCAGGTTGAAGTGACTTGCCCAGGGTCATCCAGCTGGTAAGTATCTAAGGCTGGGTCTGAGCTCAGGTCTTTCTGACTCCAGGCCTGGCTTAATATTTAAAGTATTAATATCTCTATTCTACAAATGAGGAAATGAAGGCTCAGAAGAGAAATGCCTTCCTTGTTGTTACATAGCAAGAAAAGTGGGAGCAGGACCCAGCACCCTCATAGTCTCAGAAAGGAAGCTAGATTTGGAGTCAAAAGGCCCAGGGTCCAACCCCAGATCTAACACTTACTACATCTTTGACCTTGGACAAGTCACTTTGTTTGGACAAATCACCTCTCTTGACCTCAGTTTACTTGTCTATGAAATGAGAAGATTAAACTATTGGGACTCTCAGCTCCCTTAGCGTCCAGTCCATGAACCTAATGATGCTTTGACATCCACAGGCTGTAGAGTCCTGTGTGATGTTCTAAGGATAGTATATATCCATTATTACACAACTTTGCACGATGGTCAAGAGAAGTATTTTAAGAATGTTGGGGCTTGGTGTCAAGCGACATGAATTTACTTCCCAGTTCTAGGCTTACTGTGTGACCTGGAGCTCTCTCTGGTGTTAATTTTCTCATCTGTAAAATGAGAGAGTTGGCTTAGATGAAATCTGACATTCCTTCCAGTTTCACATTCTACCATCTTGTTTTCCCATTTTATAGATTCTGACACTGAGGTTCAAAGATTTCATAGGACTCAGTTTGGGATCCAGTAGAAGGCTCTGACCATTATGCCATGCATCCAAATATATCCAGTGTGAGCATGTGAATTGTCTGCTGCCTAAAATGGGCTGAAGAGGTCTGACCCCTAAGTGAAGAATGCTTTGGCTCCAGCAAGTCTTGATGCCACTTGACATGGGGAGTGAGGGGGCAGGGAGGACAGAGCTGAGGCTCTGTCAGGGAGGCAGACAAGCCCCCCTCTGCCCCAAGAGGAAGCATAGTCCCTTTGATTTAGGAAGCAGAAATAGAAGCCATAAAAAGTCTCATTACTTGGTAAAAGTTAACACCAAGGCTCACTTTGAAAAGACTCACCATTTCCATACTCCTGGGCTTACATCCCTGCTGAGGAAATGTGGCGTCCATTTTACAGGGTGAGGTTCATGAGTATTCATCACTGTTGCTGGGTTGGTCCAATTTTCCCATCATTAACCAGAGCTCAGGCTGAAGGACACAGATCTCCTGCCATCCCTCCTCAGACCCCTGTGGAAAGCTGTCCAGGATTAGTCCAGTAGTTTTCCAGTCATTTCTTCATGACCCCATTTGGGGTTTTATTGGCAAAGATACTCAAGTTGTTTTGCCATTTCCTTCTCTAGCTCATTATACAGATGAGGAAATGGAGGCAAATAAGGTTAAGGGACTTGCCCAGGTTCATACAGCAGATAGCTGGACAGGTCCTTGCCAAACATACCTGAAGAGAAGACTGCCTCCTTAATGAGTCTTGGCCTTTCTGGAAGTGTTCAAGGATGGGTCCTCACCTGGTCCTTGGGAAGGAGGATAGACTGAGCAAATGAAAGCAGAGAATTCAAACCTTCTTAATTGGATTTTGATTGGATTTCACTCCTGAAGATGCTAGAGATGGGTCTCAGTCAGAATGGGAGCAGACCCAAAGGGAAAAGTTGGTGAATTTCATCAGAAATCTGAACTAGAGGCTTCCAAATATGGTTTATAAGAAGGGAAGGACAGCAGGGTGAGGTGGGGATAGAGACAGAGAGACAAAGGTAGAGACAGAGAGAAAGCGATACAGAAAAGTAGTTATGGGAAGAGGAAGGAAGGAAGGATGAAACAGAGAAAAGAAGGAAGAAAGAGAAAGAAAATGGGTAGGAAGTATAAGAAAGGAAGAAAGAAAAGGAATGAAGAAACAGAGAGAAAGAAAAAAAGAAAGGAAGGAAGTTGTACAGGAGGAAAGCATGGAAGAAAAGAAGTAAAAAGGAAAAAGGAAGAAAGAAAAAGGAAGAGAAGCCTGATAGAAAAAAATACATAACTAAAAGAGGAGAAAAGAAAGAGTGAGAAAGAACAGAAACAGGGAAGAAAAAGAGAGGCAAATGGCAAAGACTAAGAAAGATATGTAGAAAAGAGAGAAGAGAGGAGAAGAGAACAAAGAAGGGAAAGGCCCAGAAGAGAAGAGGTAAGATCGGGGTGGGTTCTTTAACCTCCTGGCATTTGTTACTGGTGATCCCGGCCTTAATTAAAGTTGTTGCGCTGATTAGAGGCTCCCTGTTGGGCCCCCTTAGTGTGTGTCTGTTTGTCTGCCGAGTTTATGCCTTGGCAGGGCCCTCCAGGGTACACACTCTGCTCCCTGATTTATCTACACTGAGGTTAAGCATGAACCGAGCCCCAGCTGGGTCTGCTGCTGGGACCACACAGAAGAATCCAGAAAGGCCCCTGCTTGTAGCCATCTCTGGCCTGGGGTCAGAGCAGCAGCCAAGCCTTCTAAGGTCTTGATGCCAGAGTGATGGTGGGGATGCCCCTTCCTCCTTGTCCGCAGTGGAACATACCTTCAAGGCGGGACAAGTTGGCTTTATGGCCTCCCAGCAGGCCTGACTCCCACCCCAGGCTGAAAGCAGCTTTTCAGCTTAGGGGAAAGGCAAAGGGACTTGGACTTGGCTTTGAGATCCAGGCCAGGTGTTGCCACTTATTATCTAAAGGACCGTGACCAAATCATTTGATCTCTGAGATCCTCTCCAGCTCTGAGAGGGAAACTGAGGCAAGACTTAGCAAAAAAGGAGTAAGAGGGACCTGGGCTTGCAAATTTCCTCTGGCTTTTATTCACTAACTGGGTAACCATGGGGCAATCCCTTTGCTTTCCATAAGATGAGCATACAGTTATCCCTTCCACATTACAGAGGTTAGGGGTACCCCCATAATCTGGAAAATCCACTTAAAACTTTTGGCCCTCTCTTCATACGAGAGAAGTCTGAATTATTATGGTATTAAAACTTAAACTATGTTAATATTATACTATATTGTACATGTATTTTATGCATTTCTGAGTTTCTAAACTTTTTCTGTGTTGCCTGTTGGCCTTTATGTGTCATCTTCAGCTCCCACAAAACTCCAGAAGTCCCATTTAATTTCTTAGGCCAACTGGAAATAGATTGAAACCACAATGGGGAAAGTCACAATGTGGAAGGGATAACTGTAATTATGTCTACAGGTCCTGTTGGAGGAGGGCTGTTGGGAGGGACAACAGACGTGCTAAGGGCTATGTAAACCTTGGAGACTGTATACAAGCATTTATTAGGCACCAACTCTACAGGAAGAATTATGCTGAGCTGGGAAACAAAGGGAGTAAAAAGCAGTTCCTGCCTTCTTGGAGCTTAGAGTCTTCTGGGTTATGCTAACAAGGAGATGAGTAAATAAAAGAAAATGTGAAATGATGCACCAAGCAGCACCAAGCCTGGAAGGAAGCCGGGAGCCTAAGAATTGAGGGAGAAGTTGGCATAGACACAGAGAGTCCTCTGCAAAGGCAGAGGGGGCGGTGGAGGGTGCTGGGGAGGCTTCTGGACCTGGGAGATGAGGAACGTAGAAAGGTCAGTTTGGATCAGACGTGGAGAACAAGAAGGGCAATCACCAAAATGAAGCCTGGAAAGGCAGACATCCTCAGGCTGTGCTGGGGAATGCCAACCAGGGGGTGTTCTGTTTTACCATCAACCTGCTGAAGCTCCAGATGGTCAGAACCGAGGCTGAGGACAGCCGGTCACTAGTCTGAGTTAGCTCAACCTCTCCCTTGATAGATGATGGAAATGAGGCCCAAAGACAGGAAGGCCTTCGTCCAAGATCGCTCAGGTAGTAAACGTTGGGGCCAGTAACTGGACCCTGGTTTTTAAAGTTAAAATTCTGGGATTTACTGCATGCTGCGGTTTTGTCAATGGTTCACACCCTGAGTGTGTGTCCATGCATGTGGACATGCCCACTCAGCAGTCCTTGGGAAGCCTATGGGGCACATTCTTAAGAATAACTGCTCTCACTCTCAAAAATTATTCAAAAGCTATATAGGTTAGACCTGGAGTCATACACTCTTCTTTATCTGAGTTGGATAAGCTTGCATCCCAAAAGAGATAGCATGGTGTAGTGGATGGAAGGCTGGACTTTGAGGGAGGGAGGCCTGGGTTCAGATCCTTCCTCTGACACTTGCCAGTTATGGGATAATGGAAAAGTCAACTACTCAACCAGGAACTGAGCTAAACATGGAGAATACAAAGACAAATATGAAATAGTTCCTGACCTCAAGGAGCTTACGTTCTACAAGACGAGACAATGTGTATGTGATGCATGCATGTGTGTATACATACACACACATTAGACATCTACATACTTGTCTGTGTGTATATATACATACACATGCATATATATACGTATACATACAGGCATACATGTATATTATTGAATAGTGGGTTGACATCATCAAACTTGCACTTCAGATAAATCATTTTGACTGCTCTATGGATAACAAATTAAAACTGGGGGGGGGAACTCTGGGGGCAGCCAGTGGTCCAGCAGAAAGAGCAGAGAGAATGCTTAACCCTGAGTCAGGAAAACCTGAGTTCAAATCTGGCTTTCTATATTTATTTACTGTGTGACCCTGGACAAAGTCTAAGACAAAGTTTAGAAGTGTAATAATAATGATATTTTAAAAAATAATATTTTATTTCCCTCCAATTACATGTTAAAACAATTTTTAACCTTTATTTTTTGGGGGGGAGGGGGGAAGGCAGGGCAATTGGGCTTAAGTGACTTGCCCAAGGTCACACAGCTAGTAAGTGTTATGTGTCTGAGGCCACATTTGAACTCAGATCCTCCTGACTCAAGGGCCGGTGCTCTATTCACTGCAACACCTAGCTGCTCCTAACATTTATTTTTTTTTGTCTCGGGTTTCAAATTCTCTCTCTCCCTCCTTCCCTTCCTCTCTGAGATGGTAAACAATCTGACATAGGTTATATATGTGCAATCATGTAAAACATTTCCAAATAACAAATTAATAATGATAATAACAACACCTAGAATTCAAAATCAGCCTCAAACACTTACTAGCTATATGACCCAGGGCATGTCACTTCATCTGTTTACCTCGGTTTCCTCAACTGTAAAATGAAGGTAATAATAATGCCTACCTCCCAGAGTAGTTTTGGGGATCCAATGAACTAATACTTATAAAAAAAACACTTAGTATACGGCCTGGCACATTGTAGGTGCTGTGTGTGTGTGTGTGTGTGTGTGTGTGTGTGTGTGTTGTGAGGAATGAAACTAGAATGAAGAGGGTTTCTAAAAGAGGAAGAAGAAAGGAAGTGGAAAGAATGGGGAGAACACTTTTGCCATCAGTTTGGCTGAGAAAGGAAGGAGAGGTTGCACAATGGCGACTTCTGGGGGAGGTGGGTCAAGTGAGGATCCCTTAGCAGGATAGAAGAGACCTGGGGTTGTTTGTCGGCAGCAAGGAGGGAGTCTTAGCGAGCTTCTTTTACTTCTGAATACATCCCTCCTCTTTCCACACTAGAGTCATCCCTTATCACAAAGTATTTGGAAAGAGAAACAAAACAGTCAATCGAAAACTAATATATCAACCATCAGACTGTATATGTAATATTCCACATTTTTGTAGTGGAGGGAGGAAGGAACAAACCTCCCAGTATTACATAAGTTCCAGTTATTATGATAATAATAATAATTCTCTTGGACCAGACTTGGTCCTTATAATTATACAGGATGCATTTTGTTGTTGTCACTTCAATCAGTTAACAAGTACCGACTATATGCCATGTTCTGTGTTTCTGTTGTTGCAGTGATGGTGAATATTGCTTTCCTGGTTCTGCTTACATCACTCTGCATCAGTTCATAGAAGACTTTATGCTTCTCTGGTTTTTTCCATATTAATAATTTCTTATTTAATAATTGATATTCCCTTAAATTCCTGTACCATAATGTGTTTAGCTATGGCCCAAATGATGGGCATCTATTTTGTTTCCATTTTTTTTTTGCTACCACAAAAAAGTGCTTCTATGAAATTTTGGTGTCTGTGAAATCTTTCTTTTTGTGTCTTTGACTTCCTTGGGCATATGCCATGTGTTCTATATTCTATTTTCCCTTACAGTTCTCACATTTGTTTGTTCTATGATGGCAGAGGAAGAGACTGGTTGGGAGTCTGATGCAATTAGGCATTGGTCTTGTTGATCTCCTGAAATAATGTCTCCTAGAAGAGAAGCCAAATACTCAGCTCCACTTAGTTCCAAAGCCATGAATGTTTCTCTTCCTCTTCTGTGCAGTCAGCAAAGGAGGAGGAAATCAAGACTTCTGCCCCAGGAACACCATTTGTCCCCCTGACAGAATCGCTGATTCGCTGGGACCACAATGCCATTTGCAAATGTCTACTACCTCCCAGAAGTGGTGTGTTAGAGAAAGCATCAAACTTGGAAACACCAGGGAAGTCCTACTTACACTCAGGTATCTGGCATTTCCTGAACTACCCACATCTGCTGAAAAAGAAAATAAACCAGCCCTTAAAAAAATCACCCACCTTAATTGTTATCTGGGTCATCGAAACCTAGCTCTGCACCAGCTGAGGATTTTGGCCCCTTTTTTGACAAAGAAAGAATCCCTGGTTCCTGTCTTTGTACTCAAACTTTCACAGTTACAAGTTTCCAGCCAGAAAAATTCTACTTCACAGAATCATGGAACATTAGAGCTGGAAAAGAGCACAGAAGATGGAAAGTCAGGACCCAGGAAGCAGGACTTTACCATAACATTCTATGTTCTGAGGTCATCTTCTGGGAACAATAATAGTTCACATTTATATACTGCTTTTAAGGTTGGCAAAGCACTTCACAAATATTGTCTCATTTGATTCTCACAACCACCTTTTGAGGTGGGTTCTATTATAATCATCCCCATTTTACAGATGAGGAAACAGAGGCAAACAGAGGTAAAGTGACTTGCCCATGTCACACAGCTGGTAAGTATCTGAGGCTGGATTTGAACTCAGGACTTCTTGACTCCAGGACCAGTGCATGTAGCACAATGCCTGGAACATAGAACGTGCTTAATAAAATTTTTCTTGGCTATTAACAATCCACTGCCCCCTAATTCTAACATTTATATACTTAAATCACATAAAATTCTGACATTCTGTCAATAAATAAAGTGTTAATAAATCAACCACTGTGTATCAGGCTCTGAATATACATAGATGAAACTAAAAATTGTCCATGCCCTTTGAGGAGTTCACAGTCTAATGAGGGGAGATAACATGTATCACAGAGGTATATATAAAATGGATACAAGGTACTTTGGTCGGGTAATGCCAATAACAACTGAAGGGATCAGGAAATGCTTCATGTAGATGGTGGTGCTTGAACTGAGCCTAATAGTCTATGAAAGAGCTAGAATATGCCTTAGAATCTGATATAGCAGAGACGGACAGGGTATTAGAAATCCCATAGAAAAAAGTAGAGGAATTGAAACCATAGACCCCAGGATTGTCTTCCATTTTTGGCTTCCAGTACGGTAGTGGGTTTAGTATATAGGATGTTGGGCCTGGAGTCAGGAAGACATGGGTTCAGGTCCTGACTCTGATATTTACCAGCAGTAAATGGTCATGGTCATGGTCACTTGGAATCATAGATCCAAAGTTTGAAGGAACCGCAGAGGTCATTTAGTTCATTTTAGAGAGAGGGAAACTGAGGCACAGAGAAGTAAGGTGACTTGGCTGATGTCACACAGATAGTGTCACAGGTAGGATCTGAGCTTGCTTCTCCTGACTCGAGGATGAATGAATAGATGGATAGATTAATGTATAAAAAAGCGTTTAAACACTTACCATGTGCAAAGTGCTGTGCTCAGCCCTGGAGATTCCATGAGCTCTCAGAGCTCACATTCTCATGAGGCAACACATCTAGGAAGGTGCAGCCATGAGGCAGAAGGAAAGGTCCCATGGTCCTTAGAGCACAGCAACAAAGCAGATGGCTCTGCACCTTCTGTAATACCATTCCCATTGATAAAATCACATCATTTCTGATGCTGAATCTTTTGACAAGCCACGTTTATTTCTGGGGAGGGGGTGAGGACTTTCTTTTCCCAGGCCTCAGGGGGCAAGGGCTACAGCACTCAGCTGGCATGGTGTATCTCCATGGAGGTTGCTTTCCTGTATGATGCCTATGGGACCTGAGTAAAAAAAGGGCCAGTGGTCTAGGGCATGCTGCCATAAGTAGGGTTCTTGGGTCTCATCCCCCTCTATTCAACAGCTGGATTTGGTGGTGGTGGGGAAGGGGGACCTCTTCTCCACAGTGACTTCCTTGTAACTAGAGGCTTCAAGGAAAGGCTGAATGATTGCTTGTGGGACTTGGGTTGGAAGCAGGGACAGAGGTGTGGAGGTGTGGAGGGTGCCGCCACTCTCAGGACTCTATAGGATCCTGGGTTATCTCCATCAGAGTCCAAGTGGAGATGATGGTGAAGGTGGTGGTCATGGTGGTCTGAGTTGCCTGGCACATTCCACCTTCTGTCTCTCCCTCAGGGTGCCCAGTTGTTTCAGCTAGACTGATTGGAGGTCTTATAGGTGATAGTCAGTATTTGGTAGGAATTAGTTCAAGGCTTATGCTAGAAGTGGGACCAGAAGATCAAATCATATAATGTATGTGCTTCTTAAACTTTAAAAGTGTCATATGAATTTCAGTTGTTGTTATGATTACTTCTTTCCTATTCTGAATCCATCTGTGGCCTGATGCCCGGCTGAGATTTCAGGACAGACTCATCCCTGACATAATTTTCTGGCAGTTCATGGTGCATGACAGAGACATCAATTTACCCGTAAGGTACAAGTTGGGAAATGGGTGGGGTACATCATGGCTTGCCTGGGATGTTTAGCCTGGAGAGAAGAGCACTCAAGGGGAACGTGATAGCTCTCTTCAAGCACTTGAAAGCCTGTCACATGGAAGAAGGATTAGATTTGCTTTGTTTGGCCCCAGAGGACTGAACTTGGAACATTACGTAAAAGTTGTTCTGAGATAAATTTAGGATTTATATCAGAAAAAAAGAAACCAACCCCCACACCCCTAATCCTAACCTTTAGAGATTCCCCATAGTGGAATGGGTTGATTGTCTCAAGGGATGGTGGGTTCCCTGTTACTAGAGGCTTCCAAGCAAAGGCCCTTGTCGGGATCATTGTAGGGTGGAATTCCTTTTCTGGTATGGATCAGACTTATTGCCACCAAGGTAAGTTCCAAGACTAAAATCCTTCAATTTGGTGATTCTAATCCCTGCCCTCTTGAAAGACATTTTAAGGAGGTTAAGGCATAACATTATCTGGGTAAGGAGGTGAGGAAGGAGGGGAAGGACAACTTAGTAGCAATTATAATCTTTGATCTGAAGGAAAAAAGGTAAAGAGGCTCATGAATAATGTTTTCAAATACCAGGGCTCACGTAAAGAAGAAACCTATGTCTTCTGAGGGGCTCAAGAGAACAGAAAAGAGCTCCGGTGGGCATAGTTACAGGGAGGCAGATGATTTTGGCTTATTACAAGAAATAACTTTCTTTCTTTTTTTTTTTTTTAAGCAATCGGGGTTAAGTAACTTGCTCAAGGTTACACGGCCAGTTATTTCTGGGTGTGGTGCTAAGTATCTGAGCCTGGATTTGATCCCCAGGTCATCCTGACACTGGAGCTGGTGCTCTTACTCGCTGAGCCACCTGGCCACCCCTAAGCAATTGGAGTTAAGTAACTTGATCAAGGTT
>NW_027185850.1:20628306-20628753 GCF_028583685.1 Petaurus breviceps papuanus | reverse complement strand
GCAAGTTATTTCTGGGTGTGGTGCTGAGTATCTGAGCCTGGGATTTGATCTCCAGGTCATCCTAACACTGGAGCTGGTGCTCTTACTCGCTGTGCTACCTGGCCGCCCCAAGAGAAATAACTTTCTAATAACCAGAGTTTTCCATTTCCATAGAATGGGCTGCCTCATGAAGCAGTGAGCTACCCTACAGAAGTGATATTCAAGCAAGGAAAGTGAAGAAGGGATTCCAGCAATGGAAAGGAGGATGGATTACATGATTTTTAAGTTCCTTCCAAATCTAAGACACTATGGCTTACAGTATTAATCCAATTAGCTAATAAAATCTAAAACAATCCAACAAGAACTTATTAAGCACCTTCTGTCTACATACATCCATATATAGGAGAGAGAGAGAGAGAGAGAGAGAGAGAGAGAGAGAGAGAGAGAGAGAGAGAGAGAGAGAGAGAG
>NW_027185850.1:20512476-20628296 GCF_028583685.1 Petaurus breviceps papuanus | reverse complement strand
AGAGAGGAAAAATCTATATATCTTAATAAGAATAAGGAAGTTCAGAAGAGGGACAGTTTGTGGGAAAAGATAACGAATTTTGCTTTGGATCTGTTGGGTCTGAGTTGTCTAAAGGATATCCAATTGGAATTGTCCAATAGGCAGTTGGTGCCATGGGTCTGGAGCTTAGTTTGGTGACTAGGGCTAGAAACATAGATCTGAGTATCATCTGAATCGATGGTCATCACCATTAGGAACTGATGAAATAATGAGTCTAGCTCTCATTTTCTCGTGGTTCAAAGTCCCAGTGTATTTTATTTATAGCAGCCCTAGAAGGAAGGTAGCAGCTGCGTTATCATTCTCAGTTTACAGGTGAGGAAACTGAGGCTGAAGTGGGTGAATGTGCTGCTTCTTGTGCCTCAGCCCCAACACCAACGTGGGGCTCCTGACTTCTGACTAGGGGCTGTTTCCACTACATCATGCTTCCTGCCCTGACAAAAGGCCTCTGCAGACTCTCAGGGGTTGAGGCCAAACTCTTGGGGCCAAACTCTTGTCAACGAGGGTTTCAATAGCTGGTGGTTCACGCTCCACCTTCTGGGCCAGCTGAAGAGCATCCTACATTGTGTCATTCAGAGCATGTCGTCATTTGGAACTTGTGCCTCAGCCCATCCACGGGACCTGCCACAGACACTTCACCCCAAGAGGGTCCGAGGCTTCTGAGCAAAGCTTTGGATCCTGGCTGTGTATAGGGGAGGGGAATGGCAGGGACTGCAAATAGATGATGTTGTCAGCATTTGCACTGAGAGGATTTTTCTCCCCCCAAATCTGAAGCACTCTCCTGCTTATCTCTGTTTCCAAGTTTCACCCCTCCTATTCCCTTCTCTGCCCCCCACCGTCCCCACCCTAATGACTGGGACTAATGGATTTAATAATTTTCCAGTGGAGAAGTTCCGTGTGAGTCAGAGGGTGATGCAGAGCTAGGAGAGAGACTGTGACCTTGAGCTTTGTTAAAAGGGGCAGAGTGATGACAAGAATTAAGGAGGTGACAGTTTCGTGGACTCTTCCTCTCTAAGGCGCTGCTGGTGGCTCAGTAGATAGAGTGTGAGGCCTGGAGGCAGGAAGACCTGAGCTCAAATCTGGCCTCAGACACTTACTAGCTATACGACCCTGGGCAAGTCACTTCACCCTGTTTGCCTCAGTTTCCTCGCCTGTAAAATGGGGATAACAACAGTACCTATCTCCTAGGATCATTGTGATGATCAAATGAGCTAGTATTTGTTAAAAAGCACTCAGCACAGGGCCTGGAACATGGTAGGTGCTATATATAATCCCTCCCCCCTTTTGAGTCCATCTAAGAGCAGAAAGTCTGTATTTGGATTCGAGGCACCTACTTCAAGTCCTGGCTTGGATCCTTTCTATATACATGACTCTGGGTAAGTTAAGGAATCCCTATGGGCCTCAGATTCTTCATCTGAAAGATGAAGGTATTGAAATTGATGACCTCTAAAGTCCCTTCCAGACTTAAGTCTATCATCCTAATTCCTTAGTGAGGAAACTCTGGTAGAGCCTTATAACTGCCAAGCAGCTTCTAGTCTTTCAGAACCGCCTGAAATGCTAGAATGTTAAGTGACTTACCCTGGGTTACACACAGTCAGCAAGTGTCAGAGTCAGAACCTGAACCCAGACCTTCCTGACTCTGCAACCAGGCTTTCCATCTGCTGTATCAGCTGTCTCTTGACTTAAGCACAGAGTAAGTGTTTCATAGAGTTCTAGAATTAAAGAGGCCTTCATGGCCAACTAGTCAAATCCAAACCCAAGTGGAAGTCCATTAGAATCTCTAAAAAGGGCAGAGGTCATTATCCAATCTCTGCTTCCAATGAGAGGAAGCCCCTTCCACTTTGGGTCAACTTGAACTGTCGGGAACCTTGTTCCCTTACACCCAAGCTCACACCGTCCTCTGTGTAACTCTTCCTGTTTGCCTCGGTCTTAGCTCTGTCCTTTGAGGCCAACAGAACAAGTCTATTTATCTCCTCTTCTATATAATTATGTCACCTCTCTATTGGTAAGATTGCATTTTGCTGTTTTCTCTTGGCTTCAGTTTCCTCCTCTGTGAAATGGAAGGGTTGTACCCAGGGTTCACTAAGCTCTCAAACCTCCCTAACCTTTTGTGACCTGAAATTGCATGTGGCATCCAATTCTTGGGGCCCCATTTTAGACAGTACAAGACCAAAGTGGGGTGTGTGTGTGTGTGTGTGTTAGAGAGAATAAATTCTTCCCTTCTCCACAGATCTGACAAGTAAGCTACTCCTTGCTCTCCTAATTTGCTTATGGAATCACCCTTTATGTCTGAATCATGTACCCCTTTTGGCCTTCTCTTGGCACATGGTATAAGATGTTGGTCTATGTACAGTTTCCACCATACTGTTTTGCATAAACTTTCATCTTCTTGCCCTACCTGCCAGCATCTTTCTTAACAACGGCCATCTGGTAGGTTAGCTCTCCCTGCTAGCTTCCTGTCACCTGGAAATGTCACAAACATGCTGCTTACGAAGTCACTGATGATAGATCTACTTACACAGAGCTATCTCTGAATCCAGACACAGCAGTATCATGCACTTGCATATAAATGCTCATGTGAATATATGCACATGTGGACTGTACACACGTGCTATCCATGTATCTAAGTACTCATTAACAATGTGCATATGCATAGTGATATGATACACATACACATGTATTATCAATATACACATTAATGATATGTAGACATATTAACCTATGGAAGCTGAATGCAGACATGTACAATATACAATCTCTCGTATACAATAATGGAGATAGTAAGTTTGAACAGCCTAAATCTGCACTAAGGATACCTCTGCATATACATATCTGCATACATGTGTTTATACACACGTGTAACAGCACCAGGCCAAGTACAGGTCTCTGGGAACTTCCTGCTGGATATTCCATTATTGTAACAACTATTCCGTGGGAATGTCCAGCCATATATTCAGTTCCAAATATGCCTAATTGTCCTCCATTAGGGGAGCATGGGAACATGATTTGCGATGGGTTAAGATTTAGGTAGATTCTGTCTACAGAATTTCCCCAATCTACTACTAAGAAACGCTGTCCATAAGGGACAAAGACCTTCATCTTCATCTTCTTCTTTTTTTTTTTGCTTTTTGGAGGGCAATTGGGGTTAAGTGACTTGCCCAAAGTCACACGGCTAGTAATTGTGTCAAGTGTCTGAGGCTGGATTTGAACTCAGGTCCTCCTGACTCCAAGGCCAGTATTCTATTCACTGCACCACCTAGCCGCCTCCTTCATCTTCTTTAGGGCACAGAGGGAACTGTATAATCTTCTCCTGCCTCTACAGGCCCATGCTCTAGGGCCTGTCTACATCACATCACAGGGACAGGTGAGCAGGAGCAGGATCAAAGAGTGACATGTGCCTGGGGAAAGCAGGAGGGCTTGGCTTGAACTGGTACCTGAGGAAGCAAACCCCAGAGCCCAGAAGGCCTTTGTACCAAGGTTTCTTTGGGGTTCTGGCACCTAGGAAGCTGAAATAAATGCGGGTGGGGGTGTCAGTCCTCTTTAAGGAAGTAAGAGAGAATGTTGGAGGTGACTTTCCTTGGACAAGTCACGTAGTCTCTCTAGGCCTCAGTTTCCCCTTCTGTAAAATGAGGGGGTTGGACTCGATGACTTTGAGACCTCATCCAGTTCTCAGGTTAGGATTGCATGATTGCCCTGGAGTTATGAAGTGAATAAACAGAAGATCAGGTCTAGAGCTTGGGTCTTCTCTATGGCTGTTTGAGACACAATTTGGAATAATGGGAAGGAGGCTGAGCCTCCTGTCAGAACAGGTGTCTATTACAGCACTTCACCATTTAATGCATCTAGAAGGAGCATCCAAGGCATTATGTGGGGGAGCTGGGCCTGGAGGCAAACGTGGAAAACAACCCTCACTTTGGAGGAGACAGCCAGCCAGTGGCCTGTTCTGTCCGTCTCCCAGTGCGTGAGGAAGCAGAGGCAGCTCCCAGCCCAAATCCCAGACCGAGGGTCACCATTCCCTCTGCTAGGAGAGGTGCTTCAGAACGGCAGCCATGGTGAGTCCAAAGGGCATTGGGAATCAGTGGAACTGGGGAGGAAGACATTCACAATGAAACAGGTCCAGAGGAAGACAAAACAGGGCAGTGAAGATCCAGAAACTGAAGCTGTTTGCTGAATGGTTGATAGAAAGACTTGTAATCTGTGAAATGAAAGTCTTGGGGGCCCAGGAGAGGAACCTGTGGATGACAGGTATCTTCAAGTCCACAAAATGTCCTGTGGAAGGATCAGCCTTGATCTGCTTGGCACAGAGGCAGAACTAAGAACAGTGGGTGTGAGTTGTAGGGAGACAAGTTTGACAGATGACAAAAAACTTCCTAAAAAAATCAAGACTGTCTCAAAGTGGAATGGGCAGGGGTGGGCTTGACCATCAGCGTATGTGCAGGCTGAATGTGCCATTATTCAAGGGGTGGCTGATTGACTCCCTTTTTACATATTGTAGAGGGAAATTCTTGCCTAGCTATGGTTTGAATCAGGTGGGTTCTGAGTTCCTTCCAGCTCAGACTCAGACTCTGTGATCCCATGAATCCCAGCTCTGATTGTGTGACTCTGCATGACTTATGGAAGCCTAGAATCCCAGAAAGCCAACATAGTTCTGACCATTTCTTTCCCCATTTGTATAAAAAGGGGCTATAACTGATATTCTGCTTCCCTCAAAGGGCTGTTGTAAGGATTTAATGAGGTGATTTATGTCAAATGCTTTGTCAGCCTTAAAAGGCTTGGAAAAAGTTGGGTTATTGGAGTGCGGGGGCCTCGTACCTTCCAATTCTGTTCCTGACAAATACAAGCCTTTTCCCGTAGAAGCCCTTTCTTTTATATGTTGCTCCCCTTAGAAGGAGAAGCTGGGTTGTAAAAGAGTTTAAGAGTCATCAGTAAAAAGTATAAACCAGAAAGCCTCAGGACTGATGCTTCAGAGGTACTCCACCCATCACCCCTCACAGGTCTCCTGGGTGAATTCCCTTTGTCATCTGCTGTGATGTGCCAGTGAATGAGGTCAGTGGTGAGAATTATGGAGAGCTACAAATAATCATGGGCCAGGGATGGGAATGTTGTTTCAGGATCCCCTGTCCTGGCTACAGACTGACCGGCTCCACTCTGACTGGCTAAAGGAACCCCCTCCCTCTCTTTCTTTGGCATAATGCCCATCTCCCTCAAGAAGTATCTTTCTGGTGGTAGGAGCTATGTTGTTGAGTGCCCCTTTTATCATGTCAAAGGCTCATTCTGTCATCTGGGGTCCTTCCCCTTCAGCAATTCTCCTTCTACCCCTTGTTCCCCATGTGAGTACAGCATTGGTATGACCATTGTAGGATCATACCCCTGGCCCACATCAGAAAGATTCAAACAGGTATGCCTACTATTCACCACCACTCCTCTACTCAAAGTGAAGATATAATAATTTCAAATACTGACAGTGCCTCAGAGGGTGTCTTGTCAAAACTTCACCTAAACACAAAGCCCTTCTACACCATTGTATTGGCAACCACACTGGCATACCCAGGACAGCTGCTAGCACAGGTTTTTAGATCTGCTTTACTAGGAAAGCTAGCTGTTTAAGGAATCAACAATCCTTTTTTTTTGGAGGGCAGTTGGGGTTAAGTGACTTGCCCAAGGCTACACGGTTAGGTTTGTGTGTGTGTGTGTGTGTGTGTGTGTGTGTGTGTGTGTGTGCATGTGTGTGTATGTGCTAAGTGTCTGAGGCTGGATTTGAACTCCAGTCCTCCTGACTCCAGGGCCAATGCTCTATTCACTGCACCACCTAGCCACCCAACAATCCTTTTTAATTACATTCACTAGGTCAGGGGAAAACACAGCACCCTGAAGTTCAGAGAATATATGGAGAAAATACAAACCGAGAAACTAAGACCAAGAGAGAGGGTGCTGACTGCCTAAATCAAAGCAACATTGCTATGCACTTTACATACATCCCTGGATGGAGAGAGCCTTTACATCTGAGCAGCCTGGAGCTTTGAACATGCGGCCACTCAGAATCTCGACCAAGGAATCACAAGATCCTTCTCATAAGTGAGCCCCCCCAAAGCAAAACACCAATTCGGAGTATATATACCCTTCTCAGAGCCAGAGGGCATCACAACCCTCAGTTGTGACTCAGAGCCTAATTAGAAATTAGCAAAAGGTGTGAAAGCCTTCCTACAAGCAAGCCTCCCCTAAGCTAACTTCCCTTTATGGGCTCCAGGGTGAGACCTATTAATGGGCAGGGAAGATTTTTTATCCCATTAACATTACAACCATTTAACCTGAGTTTTTGAAAATTAAACAACTTGGAAGGTCCCTTCAAACTCAGCATCCATCTAGGACCATATCAGACTCTATTTCTGAGGTCTGGCCATTCAGACTCTCTTGGAGCACTTGCCCAAGGCAGACCATATCCTTTTTGGGACAGCTTTCATTGACTAGGAGTTTTTTTCCTTCCACTGGAGAGAAGAGTTGGGGGGACATGGAAATCGCCTTCAATTATGCAAAGGCATAGGTTTATTCTGCTTGCCTCCAGAGGGCAGAACCAGAAGGAATAGGCAGGAGTTATACAGAGATAGATGTCATATGCCTAGCACCTCTTTCACTAATGGGGTGACCTGGAATTCAAGGTATCCCCTTCCTCCCATCTCGAGGAATCTACCAAGTAGCCATGGCGTCTAGGGTGAAGGCACTAACCAATTGTTTGGCTTACACCTGAGGAATAGTCTAGCTATTAAGGGTGGCTAAGCAGGCTTATAGGCTTGTCTACTAAGGTGTAAAAATAGGTAGATACAAGTTTTCATGACTTCCTTCAAGGCAAAACCTCAAATCCCACCTGCTTGGGGAGGCCTTTCCTGGTTCCCCCAATATAGCTAATGCCTTCCTTCTGAGGTTACATTCCACCTACTCTGTTTATCTTGAACATACTGAGTTATTTGCATGTTATCTTCTCTGTTAGAATGTAAGCCCCTTGAGGGCAGGGACTGAGTATTTGACCTTTGTATCAGTTTGGAGCAGTAATTGGCACATGTGAGAACTTAATAGGTACTCTTTGGATGAGTGAATGAATAAGGTAAAGTACTTGAACCTCTTATTTACTCATGTTTTCATGTTGTGTCCCCCTCCAACCTCCTCTTAGAAGACCCTTGACCGTAGGGATACTTTCATTTGTATGTTTTTATTCCCATCACTGGCAGCTAGGGGGCACCATGGTGCACAGAGTGCCATGCCTAGAGTCAGGAAGACTCATCTTCCTCAACTCAAATCTGGCCTCAGACACATAGTAGCTGTGTGACCTTGGGCAAGTCACTTAATCCTGTTGGCCTCAGTCTCCTCATCTGTAAAATGAGCTGGAGAAGGAAATGGCAAACCATTCCAGTGCCTTTGCTAAGAAAGCCCCAAATAGGGTCATGGAAAGTTGGACATGATTGAAAATGACTGAACAACAACAAATTCACCCTTAGTATAGTGTCTGGCATGTGGTTGGCGCTTAATAAATGCCTATTGAATTGAATGAAATTCAAGATGATATACCTATAAAGTGACAGGACAGAGGTTCAAACCCATACTTTCTGATGGGCCCCACCCAGTTTGGAGCGGAGGGTGGGTGGTCTTTCCACTGCCCACTTTGTCTCATTTGATCCTTAGCATTACAATGAAGCATGTAAAAATTCCCATTTTTAGATGAGAAGACTGAGGCCTAAGAGAGGTTAGGCCACTCATCCAAAGTCATACAGTAAATCACTTATTGAGCCTTAGCTTTGAACCTGTTCTCCTTACCTGCTAACACAGTGCTATTATTATTAAATAATCATCATTATTAAATGTAAATGAATCTGTGGAAAAAGAATTCTGCTGGAATATTCATTCCCACAAGAAATTTGTGGGACCAGAGAGAATCTCTGAGTTCACGGTTGGAAGGGGACAAAACAATCCCTACAACCCATCTAAGGGGTCCTCCAGTTTATGGCTTGATAAAGATCCACTTTTTGGCTGCCTCTGATTGTGGGGATTTCTCCCCTGCCCTCCAGCCCACGTTGGCTTCTTTGGAGCTTTCCCCCCATGCTCTCAGATCCACCCTTTGGGACCCGGCAGAGTAAGTGTAATTTTCACAGATTTGAATTGCTCAGCTGAATCTAATAACATGAAATTCAGTGGAAATATATGTAAAGTCACAGTTGGATACAAAAATAAATCAACCTTATGAGTACAAGATGGGAAAGCATTTCTTAAAACAGTATGAAATTTGGGAATTTTAGTGAACTAAATGCCACTGGCTGCCACAAAAGGGATTGGGATGTTGGCCCTTAAGAGGGGCCTAGACTAGCTACCAAGCACAGGAGGGGGGTGCCCACCTCACCTGAATATTATGTGCCATTCTCTGGACTGTGGTTTCAGGAGGGCGTGGATAAGTTGGAGAGTTCTGGCAGAGGACAACCAAGATGGCGAAGGACCTTGAGTCCATGCCATTGGACAATGGGTTGAAGAAACTGGGCATGACTGACCTGGAGATGAGAAGACTTGGGGAGGTGGGGCTGTCATCATATAGCTATCATCAAGTATCTGTGTATGGAGGAAAGACTGACCTTTTTCAGCTTGGCCCCAGAAGAAAGAGTCAGGATTGATGCCGGGAAGCGGCAAAGAGAGAGAGACAGGAAAAGGAAACTGATCCTCTTAAACATTAGAGTCATTCCCCAGTGGAATGTCCTGGTGGAGAAGGGGTCAGTCTCCCCTCCTTGGACGTCTTCACACAGAGGCTGGGCATGTTATAGGATGGATTCCTTCTGTGTATGAGCTGGACTTGGCGGCTACTGAGTTGGCTTCCAATTTTCAAACACCAGGATGGCTCTGTAATTCGTCTTCCATATGATGGCCCTCCCAATACTTGAAGATGGCTCCTGTGTCCCCCTTGAGCCCTCTTTTCTCCAGGCTAAACATCAACGGCTACAGATGTGCTCCACCCATCACCCAACACATGCCTCCTGGGTGAATCGATCTCTTTGTCATCCTCTTGAAGTGCCAGAGAATGAGGTCAATGATGAGACCATCCTGGCCTCCCGGCCTGACCCATGGCCACAGCTGAAGGTGGAGGAGGAAAGAAACAATCATCCTGAAAACCAACAGTCACTGACTCTTAGAGCTACCAAAGGCAGGCGTGCATGGCTTAGTGGGATCCTCATTTCATTTTATAGAGGCTCACTGAAGTCCAGTGGTCTGCTGAGGATCATCTGGCTGCCAAACTGGGCCTCTCTGACTCCAGGTCCAACAGCTGATCACTTTGCCCCTCAAACAAAGTTATCAGGATAATTAACCTACAGAATGAAGAAAGCCAACAAGATTCTAGATACTGACTATATATGAATCTGCTGCTTAGCTTAAGTCCTGTCGGACTCATCATGACCCTGTTTGGGGTTTTCTTGGCAAAGATACTGGAAGTGGTGTGCCATTTCCTAATCTAGCTAATTTTACAGATGAGTAAACTGAGGCAAACAGGATTAGTGACTTGTCTAGGCTCACACAGCTAGTAAATGCCTAAGGCCAGATTTGAACTCAGGAAGATGAGTCTTCCAAAGCCAGTGTGCTATGTACTGCCCCAGAAGTAGATTACAAAAGATGGTAAGATCATAGAATATCAGAGCTGGGAGGGCCCTAAAAGTTCTTCTACTCCCCTCCCTCTCATTTTACTGATGAGGAAACTGAAGCATAAAGGGAAGCCACAGAATCTCAGAAGTGGAGATCTCAATCCAGCAAATTCCCAAACACAGATGCCCTCCCTCTAATCCATCTTCCTGGAAGCTGTCATTCGGCCTTTTCTCGAAGATGCCAGGTGCCAGGGAAGAGGGACGGCTCACTGAGGGTGCACAGTGAGAGAGCTGCAGAACCCAGCCTAGAACCAAGCCATGCTTCCCAAGTCCTCTCCAAGGCTGTTTCCATGGACCCATTCTCTGGAATGGAAAGGAACCAGGAAAAGGACATATCATTTTCTTGGTATGACGAATGTCTTGCGTTTGGAAACTCCCTTTACTGACCCAGGTTGGCACCTTTCCAGCATCTAATCAGCTTAGAGATTTGTTTTGTGCACTGAGATATTAAGTAACTGGCCCAGGGCTGCACAGCCAGTTTATATCCCAGTGCCCTTGTGCCAAGTCTGTCCAGGTCTGAGTCTGGCTCATTCTCCCCTCTACGTGTCCAATATGTGGCCACCTGTGGCCCACAGCACACCTGTAGGGCCCACACTAGATCAAAATATAGTTCTCACCTGATTTCCCCATGTTGATGCAATGATATATAGGCCTGTGTAGTTTTCTGAATCAGTATATGGCCTATGGGCATCCTGAAGGATGGGCTAGTGGCCCCTCTTTCTATCTGAGCTCACTGCCACTGTCTGCCACCAACCTGTCTCTGGCCATGCCCCAACCATTGTCACTATAATCCCGCTTTTACACCTTTCCCTTGCCTTTTGTCTCTTTTTGTATCCCCCAGCACTTAGCACAGAGTCTCACACACAGTAGGTGCTCAATACGTATTAATAAATTTATTGTCATTCAATGGCATCTATTGGTTAAAATGAGAGGCCACTAGGTGGTAAAGTGGACAGAGTGCTGACCCTAGAGTCAGGGAGAGCTGAGTTCAAAGCCTGCCTCAGTCATTTTGTAGTTGTGTGGCCCTGGGCAAGTCACTTAACCTCTGCCTTTGTTTCCTCATCTGTAAAATGGAAATAATAATAGCACCCACTTCCTGGGGTTACTGTGAGGATTAAATGATTAACATTTATAAAGAAAGCATTTTGTAAACCTTAAGGTGTTATATGAATGCTAGATATTAATATCATTACTATAAATACTGGATTGAGATTTACATTGGAAGTAGTGCTAGGTTTAATTCCTACCTTCCTGGAAATGTGTTTCATTGTATTTTCCATCCTCTTAAATTGGAGCAGGTGTCTTTATCTTGGAGGGAGGCAGAGGAGACGGAGGATAAGTTTGGGCTCAGGACTGCTGCTTGGATGGGAAGGCTTTGGAGAGGAACGAACGAGGAGGCTGGCAGCAGCATCTGGGCACTAGGCTGCTGCTGGAACAGAACCCCCTAGCCCCTGCATGAATGAATCATACGCTTAACAGACTTTTATGGAGTACCAACTGCACTCCCAGCTTCTAGGTTCAGAGAGCAGAGCAAAGAAAGCTGACGTGTGTGTGCTGTTGTCTAGTTTCCACAGAAAGTTTATGGAATTGTTGGAGAAGAAAAAAGAATTATGAGATCACAGGTCAAGCTGGGAGGGATCCCAGGTGCTGTGTAGCCTTGCCTGTAACTTCTTCATTTTACAGATGGGTAAACTGAGGCCCAGAAGTAAAGTGACTAATCTATAGCCATGCCTCATGGGTGGCAGACCTTAACCTCGGTCCCCTTGCTTGGGGATCATGTGGCTTCCCTAAATCAATCCTGGTCTGATCGGCTCTCATTGGGTAGGCACTCTACCCACTTTCATGACTGAACAATGCATGAACAAAGACTCTTTGCTCTGAACACTAGGCATTTTGAACTTGAGGGAACCTTCATGTTGGTCTAGTCTAACCCTTTCATCCTGTAGGGCTAGAGAGATCTGGTGACAGAGGAACAATTGAAGCCATGCCCCTTGACTTCAGATCTAGTGAGAGAGATGGTAGAAGAATAGGGTAAAGAAAAGATAGGAAGAGAAGGCAAAGAGCGAGAAGAAAGGAGGAAAGGGGGAAGGAGAGAGGAGGACACAGCTGGAAACTCACAGGAGCAAATGACCCAAAAGCCCTGGAAACTTGGATCCAAGCTCTTGGCCTGCTTTGTAGCCTGTCCTCGCTTAGCACCCTGAGGCAGTTGTGTGCATTAGTGGCTGGAAACTTCTCCCTCTCCACTGCTTCCCTTTCTCCTGTCTTTCCCCACCTTCCTTTAGCTTAGCTTTTGACTCCAATATGCCAAGGCATACTACAGAGGTGTTTCTGAATTTGCCAAGATGCTCCTCTCCATTAGGAAGAAGGGAACTCACTGGGTCCTAAGGCCTCTAGGCTGGGAGAATTCTCTTTCCCTTCCTCTTCCCCTCCTCCTTCCCCTTCCTCTTTCCCTTTCCTTTTCCCTTCCTGTTTCCTTCCCCTCTTTTCCCTCTTCCCTGACACTCACCCTCTCTTTATTTCCTATGGAAGGCCCTCCCACCCCTCTACACTCTAGCTTTTTCTTTATAGTTGGGGGATATTAAAAGGGAAAGATGTAGGTGCAGAGGTCTCATTCAACTCTTGGGCTCTAGAACTCCTAGGAGCAAGGGTTACCAATAGCTATTCTTGGCCCTCTGTGCTTTCCTCCAGGCTGGGCCTCAGTCAGATCTTCTTGGAGCTTACCTGCCTTGGAGCCTGGCCAGCTGTGCACCTAGCCTTCAGCTTCAGTGGGCCTTCTTTCCTTGCAGAGTGCCGGGTTCTTGGAAACCAATGACTAGTGCAAGTGGTCCAGCATAAGGAAGGGGAAATAGAGGTGAGGGGGAAACTAGAGGTTATTGCATAGCTACTAACAACAAAAGCCAACCACACAACAAACAAACAAAAACCACAGAGGGTTAGGAAGGAGGGGCTTCCCTTGAGACAGAAGGGTTAGGTATGGATTTGAACTGAGAAAACCTGAGGCCAACTACAGGTTGTGTTACTTGGGACGCCCCTCATTCCTGTAAATCAAGTCAAGAAGCATTTCTTAAGCTCTCACTCTCTTCTAGGCACTCACGAGGTCACCTCGATAGATTCTGGGTTAGGGAACAGCAGTCCCTACCCTAAAGGACTTCACTTTCTAATGGCTGAGACAGTCAGTAAACACGTATTAAGTGTGCCAGACACTATGCTATGTGTTGGGGATTCAGAGAAAGGTAAACAAAGATAAACAAAACAAAACACACACACACACACACACACGCACCAGTCAGCCTACAAGCAACCATGAACATACAAGAATAAATGTAAATTGGAGGTAATATGAAAGGGAAAGCACTTAGGGGAAATGGGGGAAACCAGGAAAACCTTCTGGAGGAAGGTGGAGTTTCATCTCAGATTGGAAAGAAGCTGCAGGAGGGGGAGATGAAGAGGGAGAATGTTCCAGGTATGAGGGATAGCCATTGCAAAGCCTAGAGATGGAAGATAGGGCCTGAGCAGGGGCAAGGAAGCCAGAGACATTGGATTGTAAAGTGTAAGACTGGAAAGGTAGGGAGGGTCCAAGTTTAAAGGGCTTTGAAAGTCCAACACAGGAGTTTATATTTGATCCTGGAGGGAATAGGGAGTCACTGTGGTTTATTGAGTAGGTGAGTGACATGGTTAGACCTTGGCATCTGAGTGGAAGATGGGCTGGAATGTGAAAGACTCGAGAGAGAGAGAGGTCAGGCAGACTTTTGTCATATTCCAGGTGTGAGGTGATGAGAGCCTGCACCAGAATGGTGGGAGCACAAGAGAAGAGCAGGCATGTGTGAGACATTTTGTGAAGGTGGAAAAAGTCAAGACTTGTTGACATTGGATGTGGGAGATGAGAATGAGGCCCCAAGGATGACCCTTAAGGTGGACCCTGTTTGAGTGGGAGTGTGACAGACATCGGAATCTCAGCATTTCCCAGAGATAATCCATGGTCTTTTCCCCCAATCATTCCCCTCTATGCATGTACTTTTACCCTCAAGGGTATATACCTCCATCCTTCCAGTGATATCCTCAATAGCTATAATGAAGTTAGGAAGATGGGAGTGCTTGGAGAGAAACATGATGAATTCGATTTGGGACCCATTGAGTTTCAGATGTCTAGGAGACATCTGGTTCAAGGTTTCCAAGAGGGCAGTTGGGAATGTGAGCCCAGATGGCAGGAGAGAGGGTAGGGCTGGGCAATAGATCTGAGAACCATCAGCATAGATATGATAATTGAGTCCAAAGGCTGGTGAGATTACTGAGATCAATAATATAAAGGGAGAAGAGAAGAGAGTTTGGGAAAGAACTGTGGGGCTACATCCACAGGTAGGGGGCATGTGCTGGAGGAAGATCCAAGGAGGAGAAAAAAGGAAAGAGCAAGTGTTCTTAAAACTTGGAGAGGTGAGAGTTTCAAAGAGAAGCTGGTCAACCATGTGAAAGGCTGAAGAGAGGTCAAGAATGATGACGGTTTAGGAAAGGTAACTGATGTTTACAGTGACGAGATCGTCGGTAACTTTGGAGAGACCTGTTTTAGAAGGATGATGAGACCAGAAGCCAGACTGCAGAGAATTAGAGAAGGTGAGAGGAAAGGATTGTGGACAGCTGTCTCAAGGAGTCCGGCCACTTTGTGAAGAGAGATATGGGAAGATATCTGGTGGGGATGGCAGAGAAAGTGAGACATGTCCTGACGCATGTCCATTTCTGAATCCTTCATTTCCTTCAGGACTTAGGTCAAGTACCACCTTGAATCCAAAGATTTTCAAGATCAGATCCCTCCCAACCCCACTCCTCCAATCAAGTGCCCTCCCCATCTCTCCAAACTGTCTTGTATTCATTTTTGTTGCTGTACTATACATATAATTACATAACAAACTGCTGCTATCTCAGGACTTGAGAGGGGGAGGGGACAGGGTGCCCTCTCTAACTAAGGGGCCGCAGGCTCTCACCCCAGCAGACTGAGTTTAGTCCTGAGGGTGTCTGTGCTCCCAGGAGAGGGGGCAGGCTTTTTTCTCAATTTCTGCCTCCCCAGAGCAGATCTATGAAGGTGATCTCTTCAGCAAAGCTCAGGGTTCACACAACTGGAAGGAATTTCAGAGACCATCTCAGTGGATTTTTAATCTGGTGCCTGTGAACTTTAAAAATATATTCTGGGTAGCTGGGTTTCCTTTGTAATTTTGTGGGTTTTATTTTATTAATTTAAAACCCTTTTTTTGAGGAATTTATAAGTTTCATCAGACTGCCAAAGGGTCCAAGACATAAAAAGCTGATTCCTTGGTTTTGTCCAAACTTAGCTTCCCCACCAACTCATCCGCTCTACCACACTCCTGCCAAGTGGCCATTTGGCCTTTGCTTGAAGACTCTAATAAAGGGGAGCCCACGACCTCCCGAGGCCCCCGTTCTGCTTTGGGACAGTTCTCATTGTTAGAAGTCATGGTTTTTACACAGTTTTATTGCCATTTCTTCTCCTTGCTCCTGGATCTGCCCTTTTGAGCCAGGAAGACCAAGCATTTAAAGGGCTGTCACAAAGAAGAGGGATTAGACTTGAAATAGCTATTAGGTTATTCTAATTCTCCTTCTCTAGGGTCAATACACCCTTATATGGAATGACCTTGAAACCTCCTCATTTGGGTTGTTTCCCTCTGGATGGTTTCCACCTTATCAATGTCCTAAAAATGATACACCCAGAACAGAACCAGCCTAGAGAAAAGGACAATCGGGATATCCCTTTCTAGAGCATGCAGGAGTCCCAATGCTGTGCTCTTTTCAGAATACCAGGCATTCAATTACTTCCCTTTTAAGAGCCTTAATTCTTCCATTAGGTAAAAGAAGGGTTAGACAAGAGGAAGAAAACAGGTAACTGGATTTTGAGCTTAAATGGCGCTTGGGAGTCATTTAATATCTCCTTTCATGTGCCTCATCATGGGGTGAACATGATGGGGGGATTTAGAGGCTGAGCCAGGAGATCTCAATTCTTTCAAGTCCTTCCGTGCTGGAAAATTTTCAAGTGGTCAGGTCCAATGACAGAAGTCTGTCATTTGGGGAGTATTTAGAGTCAGGGAGACCAGGGCTCAAACCCCAAGCTAGATACTTCACAACTAAATGACTTCTCCAGATCTGAATTTCCTTATTTAAAACATGAGGGAGTTGGGTGAGATGGCCACTAAGCTCCCCACCCCCTGCCCCAGCTCAAAAACTATGATCTTCTAACCAAGCTGGGCAATGAGTCCAAATTGCTTTGGTCACTGAAATGCATGTAATTCTTTAGGCATGGTGCAGGGAGCCGAGCCCTGAACTTGTAGTGCCAAGGCTTGAGTGGATAAGCTGGCCTGACTCCTCCTTATCTAGGAATCTCAATTTCCCCATCAGATAAATGAAGTTGTTGACCAGCTGACCTCTAAGCTCCTGCTCCCTCTAAATCTATGAGGTCATGACTCTGTGACCTGCGATTTCATCTGTGGGGAGAACTCCCCTCGTGGACACGCCCTTCACTGCTTCACTGATGTACGTTATGGAGGTCCTATGTGCCTTCTGTGGTACCATAGTGTAACAGGCAGTGGACTTGGTCGCACGGGCCCTGAGTTCCAATCCTTGTACTGTTTACTATTTTTGTAATCTTGGGCAAGTCTTCTCACTCTTTCAGATCTTGGCTTCCATGTGACATGCGGGGCTGAGGCTGGATTTGAACCTAGCCCTTGCTGACTCCAAGGCTTCCCCTGTCTCCCTTTCACACCTGATCAGGGTGACTGCTAGTGATTTGCCTGCTTGGGCAGGCCCTGACCGGCCTCCCAGGAGGGAAGCTTCCTCAGCATCTTCCTGCAGGATGCGTATCTGCTGAGATGTATTATGGGCTTGAATGTGGCCCTGGGGGGCTTGCTACATGCTTGCTCACGTCCACTTCATAGGCTCCCGATGCCAGAGATTTGGTCAGGAGACAGAATGTGCAGATTGTGGGCTCGTGTGCTGGGCTCTGGGAGAGCTAATGATTCATGTCCTCTGCTAGTGACTGTTGATTGCAGTGGAAAAGCTGCCTCATTCCTGGGAGATGCCTTGGGTCCAAAGCAGCCATATAGATGGGAGTGACCCATTTCTGGAAACTCGGAGAAACAATGACATGATCAGTCTGGCTACCAACAGCAAGTGTCTCTGGGGGACCAATGCCTGAATGCGTATAGATGGCGCCTCTCTCCACGCAGAAGATGTCTCACTCTCTTCTCTCCTCTCCCCTTCCCCTTGTTTTTCTCTCCTCCCTCAGATGAAATATTTGTCAAGCACCTGTCATGGCATCTGGCAAACAGCAGGTGTTTAATAAATGCTGTTCCCCTCCCATTCCCTCTTTCTTGTCCTCTTCACTTATCTCTTTTTTCTCTATTTCTTGATTTCTTTCTGTCTTTGTCTTTTTCCTCTGTCTCTATCATTCTTTCAGAGGTAATACATGCTAGAAGGCCACTTTTTTTTTTTAAATTAAGAACTCATACAAGTCCACACACTCATCCTCTGTCAAGGCAATGAGAGCATATGAGGACCCTTAGGTAGAAGATGTTGAGCTTTATGACACCTTAGAATATCCTTGAGTGGGAACTTCTCATTGATAGAAGAAAAAAGATAGAACCTGTGAGAGAAAGGTGACTCCTCCAAGGTCACGCAGTCAGTATTCCAGCCCAGGTCCCCTAACTTTTGGGAGTAGGGATTGTTTCAGTCTTTGTATTTGTATCCCCAGTGCTCAGAACATAGGAGGCACCTGACGAATGTTTGTGGATTGACTGGCTCCAAATCCAGTGCTTTTTCCATAGCCCCTACATTCTTTGATCCCAGCAGTCCTGTGAGGAAGGTAGCAATAATATTCACAGCCACAATTATCTCTCAAAAGAGACATGATTGGTTAGAAAAATCCTAAAAGCTGAACTTGTCTTATCATACAAGCACAGAATTCAGACACAGAGAAACTCAGAATTGGAAGGAATCTAAGAGATTCCCCCATATCTGAATAACTTGCCCCTCCCCAACATGGCGGATGCACAGCTCTCTGGCCTTTTCTGGGAGACCTCCATGGATGGAGGTAGATCTGGAGATAGATCATCGTACTTTGAGGTACCTCAAATGACTGGTTTTCTTCACAACAAGCCCAATAGGCCTCTCGGTTCCTCTCAACCATCATTCCCAGTTTTGCCTTCATTGGCCAAGAAGGATTCATCTAGCTTCATTTTCTGAACAATGAGCTTAAAATAGCTGAAAATAGATGTTGCATAATTCAATTAAATTGAAAAACATTGATAAAGTGCCTACTGCGTGTCAAGCACTGTGTTAGGCATTGATGACACAAGGACAGAAATAAACAGCTCCTGCCTTCAAGAAGCTTATACTTCACTGGGGAGAAACTCCATGTACATGGATAGAAATGCAAAATTTGGCTTCTCTATCATATGTAGGGTTTGCATCTCATTATCTGAAATCCTATAAGTCTTATCATCCACACTTTACAAATGAGGAAACTGAGGCTGAGAGAGGATAAAGGGCGACCCAGCTCATAGGTGACTGAGGCAGAATTCCAAAGTCAAGTGTCCTTGACTCTGACGTCCTTGGTGTCCTTCTGTCCATCACGCCACCTAACGGCTTCCTTTTAAGAACCGCCATCCAGACTATGACTGAACACTTACTGGCAATGCACAGGAAGGTTATTGAGACCTGGCTGGGGCTTCAGAGAGAACCTCAGGAGAGCTGCCGTTGAGTTCATCCCATCCAGATCAGAGAAGCAAAAGCTGGTCGAGAGATGGATGAGTCACGGGATGTGATCTCTGAAGGACGGCAGAGAACAGAAGGAGTCGGGCAAATGCAGGGAGTCTCTACAAGGTGGTGAACTTGACTTCAGTTCCTGGAAAAACTTGAGGCTGCTTTATTAAAAGGTTAGCGATAACGCAGTAGAGAAAGTGGGGATCACAAAGGAATCTGCTCTCAGCTTCAGCCAAAGCAGGCTGAGTCCATTGTCTTTGTGGACTGCATTACTAGGCAGGGACATCAGCGGTGTTCTGTAGCCGTGTGGATGGCGTCAAGGCCTGGGTCTCTGACTTCACTGGCACGGGGAAATTCTAGGTAAGGACGTTCTACCAGTGCAGGCCTCCCATACTCTGCAACTGACTGTCAGAAGCAGGACCTGGGGCCCTTGTGGCCCTAGAGGGCCCCATGTGGCCTCAAGGCCGCAGGCTCCCCACCCCTAACCTAGGTCTTCTGGCTTCCAGCTCTGCTTTCTTTCAACTATGACACACTGACCCTCACACTAAGATGTTATTTTCTCCACCTTGGTGACCATTTGGCAAAGTCTGTCTTGCTGTTCTTAAGATTGAGTTAGGGATGGCTTGGTGCTATTGGAGGATGCAGGACAGGTTGACTAAACTTAAAATATAGTTACTAATGATCCACTGCCAATTTGAAAAGAGGTCTACTGGGGTGTGCCCCCCAGATCTGTGCTTTTCTCTGGGCTTTTCAACATTTCTGAAACCAAAAACCTTTGTAAAGGCAAAACTTGTGAGTTTTGAGAGAGGGAAGGGAGGAATGAAGGAAAGAAGGATTGAAAGAAGGAAGACAATAAGGAGGGAAGGAAGGGGTGGGAGGAAAGGAAAGAGGAAGGAAGCCAAGAAGGAGAAAATGATGGGAGGGGAGAAAGAAAGAAGGAAGGCAAGAAGTAGGGAAGAGAGCCAGGAATATATGAAAGGGAGAAAGAAAGTCAGGGAAGGATAGAAGGAGGATGTGAGAGAGGGATCAAAGAAATGAAAGGGCAAGAAAAGAGAAAGGAAGGAAAGAAAGAAAGGAGAGAGAGAAAAAGAAAGAAAAAAGTGAGGGATAGAGGGAGGAAGGATGGAAGGAAGGATGGAAGGAAGGAAGGAAGGAAGGAGGGAAGGAAGGAAGGAGGGAAGGAAGGAAGGAGGGAAGGAAGGAAGGAAGGAAGGAAGGAAGGAAGGAAGGAAGGAAGGAAGGAAGGAAGGAAGATGGGAAAAGGGGGAGAAGGGAAAGAAGGAGGCAGGACCAAAGCTTGATAAAGAGCTATGGAATACCGAGATCACAGAATCCTAGGAGCCAGATCTCCAAATGCTAGTTTTCTCCTCATTGAATTGTTAAACATATGAAACAGGAACATTTCTCATCTCTCTCCTACCCTTTGTCAGGAGTCCTGAGCAGCTGACACGCTTCAGTCTTCATCCAAGGCCTCCTGCATGGGGACGTTGCCACACCTGTCAACAGCTCCCTTGTCTTTGGATGAGGTTGGCTTGGTAGAATGGAGGCCCAGAGGCATCCTGGGTCCTGAGCAGCCTTTCATCTCTATGGCTGCAGGACCACAGAAGCAGAGGGCTTTGAGTGTGTCCAGACCCTCCTCCCGAAAGGTACCCCAGCAAAGAAAAAGATCAGGTTTCCCTGAGCATGCTGTCTCTGTCTTGTCTCTTTCTCCACTCTCCCTCTTTCTCCCTCTCTTACTCCTCCTTCTTAATGTAACCGCTGTCTGCCTCAGCTTCCCAACTGTTAAATGGGGATAATGATTGTGCCTGCCTCTCAGAGTTGCCGTGACAAACAAGTGATATAATAAATAGAAAATCTTAAAGCCATATATATATATGTCTATACGTATTAGTATAACACATATATATGTATATAGTTTGGTATTCATATAGAGTATAGTACTTATGGTATGGATGCTACACACATATGCAGAGTACATGTATACATATGTGCATATGGGAGATATTGTTAATGCTTATTTGTTTCATGAACAAGGATTTATTAGTTTCCTACTGAGTGCTTGGGGGGTGGGGGCACAACTAGATGACTCAGTGGATAGCATGCTCAGCCTGGAGTCAGAAAGACCTGAGTTCAAATCCAGCCTTGGACTCTTACCAGCTGTGTGATCCTGGGCAAGTCACCTAACCTGGTTTGCCTCAGTTTCCTCATCTGTAAAATAAGCTGGCGAAGGAAATGGAGAACCACCTCAGTGTCCCTGCTGAGAAAACCCCAAATGGGGACATGGGGAGTCGAATATGACTGAAATGGCTGATCAACAGCAGAACTGAGTGCCAGGAACAGCACCGGGTGTTGGTTATGTGAAGAGAAGAGTGAGCTTGGTCACTGTCCTCCAGGAGCTGACATTCTCTTTGGAAGGAGCCAGGGCAGTGGCTACTGGGGGCACTGATCACACAGAATAAAGCTCTGGTCAGCCACACACTTGTCCTGTTTATTGTGGGGAAGAGTCAGGCCTCCGTGGCACCAATGATCCACCCAGGTCCGTTTAAATGAGTCTGTTGGCCTAGAGCCTTAGAAAACGAGGCCTAGGCCCAAAGAGAGCAAGGAGCTTTACTGAGTGATCTTAATCTGAGTCCTAGGACAGATACTCTGCTTCTTCAAAGTAAGCCCATAGTCACCCCTGGCCAGACGAGGGAAGAGGGTCACGGAAGAGCTGGGGGCTCCTCAGTGAGAATGAGTTCAGGAAATTGAGAGGCAGAGGGCTTTGGGCTGAGAAGTCAGACTTTTTAGCTTAAGTCAGAGCAGCTGGTCAGGCATGGAGTGGTCCGGCCCACACACTCACTGCCCAGCTCCTCCCCACACACACACACACACTTGCATGCAACAATGCACCAGAGTCCCATTGTGCAACTGTCTTCAGATACAAGAGGTGGGAACCTCTTAACTATAGGGAGAATGACTGCCTAGAGATACTCATTCTGATTGTTCTCATTTATTCATGAGGGTTTCAGAGCTGAGAAGGCCCTTAGAACAGGGGACATCAGGGTTGTGACAGGCCTGAGAACAGGGAAGGTCAGGGCTGGGAGGGGCCTTAGAACAGAGAATGTCAGAGCTGGGAGGGGGCTTAGAACAGGAAAGATCAGGTCTGGGAGGGGCTCAAGAAGAGAATGTCAGGGCTGGGAAGAATTTTAGAACTTAGGATGTGAGAGGTGCAAGGGCCCTGAGAGTCTTTCTCATCAGGCTGCTGTGCCCCCCCCCCCCGACCTCGCCAAGCTTCTGACCTTCTGGGGAGACGAGTTGACGGGGACAAAGGCAGCAGCCGCTGGGAAGACCAGAAAAGGCTTTGAGATGAGTATCAAAGGAAGCCCAGAGAGTTAAAGGGAAGAAGGGAAGGCACAGAACATGCCAGTCCTAGGGCACAGCTGGGGAGAGACCGGAGATGAGGTTGGGGTGCCATTTTCGAGTCACTGCAGGCGGGCCAGTCTAGATCCACCACGTTAATTATAAACTGCAGCCAGGAGAGAAGGTGGCGTCTCGAGGTCCCATCCCAAGTCAGAAGCTGAGCCTTCCTTGGCCCCATCTCCATATTTCCCTCCTCTCTGCCCTGCCTACCCTAATAGCCAGTCCTCTCTGGAAGGAAAGAACGCACACTCTCATTTCCCTGGGGTTTGTTCTCCTGTCTTTTTAGGGTTCACGATGTTTCCCTTCAACAAGCTGCTGGCTTGGACGAGAAGTTCTCCAGATGCCAGCAGTTACCTCATCAATGTTCCTTGTGAGAAATAATTGAGGGAGTCGAGAGGCGATCGTCAACACTCTTGGAGTAACCCCTCTCGGGAATGTGCATTCCTGTCTTAGAGCAGGATGTGGAGAGCTGGCAAAGGCCCCCAGTGCCGAAGGATGAGCTGAGATATTGGAGGGCAAAGTGGAGAATCTTGCTTGACAGCTGGCCTCTGGGATGAGGCAGGGACTCGGCCAAAACTTACTCTGGGAAGGCTGATTGGAAGATGACAGCTTAGTGGCTTCAAAAGCTGAGGTGAGGTGGCCCAGGGCCCATCCACTGTCCCCTGGAGACTTCTTCAGTATATTGCTAGAGCATGGGGAATCCATGAGGAGACTGATGGAGGCCCTTGTTTAGTCTGGGTTTGTCCAGCATGGCGGAGCATGGAGAAATAAAGCTGCCTTGAGCACAGAAGAAAGATGAAGGCATTAAAAAGACGGTGCAGCCCAGATCTACCACAATCTGTTGTCAAAGGGCTACTGGTGGGGTTATTTTTCCAACCCTCCCACACCCAATCCAGTGAGACAGATTCTATTTGGATGGGAAAAGTCTCATATGGGAATCTGTCCACATGTCAACAAACATGTATTAAGCACCTATTATGTGTCAGTCACTGGGCTGGGTCCTGGGGCTACAAAGACAACAAGGGTCATAGCTTTAGGGCTTCAGGGGACCTTAAAGTACATCAGGTCCAACCCATCATCCCAGAGGGGAGGAAACTGAGGCCCAGAGAGCTTCAGTGACTTGCCAAGGGTCACACACAAGGGAGGGAGGATTCAAACCCAGTTATTAAAAAATTACCCACAAGCTGAATCACTGTCAATTAAATCATTCTTAGGTCTGCGAGAGAATATGGCTTATCTATTATTTCTCCATTTGAACTACAAAATCTAGGATGCTGACCAGTTCCGGAACCCTTATTACACTCTACCCAGCTGCAGAAAATGATGTTCTGAAAGCCCAGGTTCAATCTCATCCCCTCCAGCTCAAGAAGCTTTCTTGAATCCCATTTGCCTCTAAAATGAAATGCAGACTCCTCTGTTATTTAAAGCACCTCATAATCTGGCTTCAGTTGCCTGTCAAGATTTAGCAGTCACTCAAAAATAACATCAGAGGTTCATAGATTTAGAGGAGAGCTTCTTGATCTAGTGTCTATGAACTTGAAAAAAAATATTTTGACAATTACATTTCAGCAGAATTGTTCTCCTTTGTAATTCTGTGCATTTTGTTGTATGCATTTAAAAACACAATTCTGATAAGGGGCTATAGGCTTGGTTAACCTGCTGTAAGGGTTATGGGATTTAAAGATCTTCCATGCCCCATTGGACTTGCTGACATAGCAGGAAAGGGCGGAGCAAGAGGAAGCAGAAGCCAAGCTAGAGTTCCTGCGGTGGCTAGCAGTGGCGTTGACGGCGACAGTGGCAGCAGCAGCAGAGGCAGCGGCAGTGGCAGCGCAAAGCCCTTTTTGAGTCAGCCAGAATTTCTGCCAAGGACTCCTGCTGAGGACTTCCAGGGGCTGGAGCTGCAGGGAGCACGCTTCCTGGACGCTGGGTGGTTTCTGTGAGTGAGGAGAGGAAGACCTTTGCCTGAGGTAGCCTGTTCTGTTTTAAAGGATTGAGAATGTGGGTGCTTTCTACTTTATCTACCTGTGCCAATTTCATAACTACTCTGATGGCTTTGATTTTCTGGTTTTGGGACTCAGTGTTTTGGTATTTTAATAAATTTTCTAGCTTATTCCCCCATATAGCAAGCCTGATATATTTTGTGATGGATAATTACATCAGCATATCTGTAATCTCCATAGGCATTGTGAATATTCCATTCCTGATACACCTGCCTATCTAAGGGGTGCATGGCACAAAGGCGATGATTTAGATCTTGTGAGAAACATAGAGACCTAGTCCATATCTTTGTACAGAAAAGGGAAATAAACTCAGAAAGGATAAGGTACTTACCTCAGGTCTGAGGCAGAACTTGCACCCAGGTCTCCCTGACTCCAAGGTGTATAGTGGCAGCAAGAGTCCAACAAGCAGAAGAAAAACGGAAAAGATCAGCAAACCTTTTTGTAATAAACTCTTTTCACCATCAGGGGTTGTGGGGCAAGCATATTAGGACTTCGATGTTGCAGTCTCAGATGTGCTGGCAGAAGGACGATCTGAATTGAAGAAAACAAAAGTGAAAAAACAATTGGATCACACCAAGTACGAGGGTGGCGAGGTGGCCCAGTGAATAGACTTCTGGGTCTGACATCAGGAGCATATCCTGAAGTGCATTTGAGCTGTTCGATGGTGAGAAGAGTTGAAAAGTATATGTAAAAAAATTTAAAAATCTTCCCCCCATATCTAAAATCTCTTGGTCACCAAAGAAAAGAGCTCTCCATCCAGGAGACTTCTAGACTAACAAAAGAATAAAAAAGGATTGCGACCCATAGTTTGGGATTTCAGGTCTGAGCTCACATGGATCAGGGTCATTTTTTTTTGAAAGCAATCGGGGTTGAGTAACTTGCTCAAGGTTACACGGCCAGGTGTTTCTGGGTGGGTGCTAAGTGTCTGACCCCAGATTCGATCCCCAGGTTGTCCCGACACTGGGGCCGGTGCTCTTACTCGCTGTGCTACCTGGCCACCCCATCAGGGTCATTTGTAAGAATTTTTCTTTCCAAGTAATCTTTTTTGATGCTCCCTCCTAGTTTCTTTTCAGGGAACATTGGGGGGAAAATGAGGACTTTGCTTCCCTGCCTTGTGCTTTCTTCCCCCCCACCCCCCAAAAGACTCGAGGCTAACAAAACATTAAACTGAAACAGGTTTATAGCTTGTAAGAATAACCAGGAAATAATAGGAATGGTCCCACCTTTCTAACTAGCTCTCCTTCCATCAGGGTTGAACACCATTCCTGAAATTTGCAGTGTTGGTCTTGGTCAAAACCCTACGCTAAATGGATTTGAAGTATTCTCTGAATGGTCAGCATCTCTGGGGTACTTGTTGCTTCTCACTCCAGTTCTTTTTACTGCCATGACCACTGTAAATGTCCTGTCTCTCTGGGAATATGTAGCCTTTCATCTTCAGAATGGTCAGTTTGGTAGGTCAGCTCCAAGACTCTTTAGGACATGCAGTACAGGCTGGTTCAGTATTGTCCTCATAGCCACCTTGCTCACTCACTGCCTCAGGCTACCCTCTGCTCCTTAGCCTGGATGACAACATGGTCCTTAGGGCCACTGACCTTCAGAATGCTGTCCTCACTCAACTGGGAAACTTCTGCTCATTTCCATGTGTACTTCTAAGACATGTTTCTCCATTGCAGATGGAGGAGCTACTCAATATAAGATATTTGTTCTAGAAGGGACCATAGAGAGACTATATAGACAATTTTATAAAAGGAAATTCATGTTTGTGTGTATGTGTGTGTGTGTGTGTGTGTGTGCATGCACACACATAGTAAGACCTAAGTTCAAATCTGGTCTCAAGACATTTACTAGCTGTATGACCTTGGGCAAATCACTTAACCGTGTTTGCCTCAGTTTCCTCATCTGTAAAATGAACTGGAGAAGGAAAAGGCAAACCAGTCCAATACCTTTGCCATGAAAACCTCAAATGGGATTTAGAAATCAAAATGATTGAACAACAATGACAACATATAAGATCTTAGTACAAAGGATGACAGAGCTGAGTGGGGTTTTAGAATAGAGAATGTATAATGTTGGAACATAGTCAGAACTGGAGGGACTTATGGTCTCTCTTGTAACCTAACAAGCCACATTGTTTGTTCTAGCATTCTGTGGCCCCTTGCTTCTCTCTCTGTTCTGTCTGTGTTCTTTGGTGTCTTTTGGCTCTGATTTCTAACCACCTCATTCTACAGGTTATTAAACTTAGAGTAGAAATAATGATTCACCTAGGGTCCCACAGTTCACCAGCAGAAGATCCAGGTCTAGAAATCTGCTGGTTCTACCATGAATCCCTGCTGCCTCTAACAGTCTCAGTCTCTGCTCTCTGTCTCTCTCTCCCTTCTTTTCTCCTCTCCTCTCCTTTCCCTCTCTCTCTTGTTCTTTCTCTCTCTCCTCTTCCCCATGACCCTCTTCTAGCTCTCTCCAGGAGAAGAGAGAAAAATCATATTCTTTGCTATTCCAACTCTTTCCTCTAGGAAATCAGAAAAAGATCCTTTTCCTGCCTGTCAGACAGCTGGGGGTCTGTCTGACTTTGAACTCTTTGGGGCAGTGTGGCTGATCATCTGGAATAATAAATCCCAGGCTAGTGGCCCCAAGGAGAGGGCAGCCCTGTGGGGCCGCTGGACAGCTTTTCCGGGTTATGCTAACAATAGGAACATGCTGCTATGTCCCTCTTTCTAATAGCAGACAGCCCCCAGGAGGCCTGCCTGGTGTGAAGGGTCCTTGCTTGGTCCTGGGCTTTGCAAAGTCTGTAAGACCAAAGGCAGCCAAGTGATTCCTCATGGCGATGGTAACATTAACACAACTTGGGGCTCTTAAAAAGGTGGGGATTTTTAGCTTCCAGCTGCTTCAAATGGGAAAAAGGAAAGAAAGAGAGCTAGAATCCCAGTATGGAATTGATGATTTTCCGGGACATAATTACTAACAGCTTCTCAAACACTGTCTATGTGTGCACCAGATAACCACATGGTAGCTCATCTCATAAGGAGAGAGAGACAAAGATCATTCAATTTAGGTCAATAAATATTGTGATGTCCCTGCCATTTGTAGGTCACCATGCTGGACACGGGGATACATACAGATGTGAACAGGGAGCATGGTTCAATGGAGAAAGAACTAGATTTGGAATGTCAGGACCTGGGCACAAATCATGGCTGTCACAAAGACAAGGATTACTTACTCATCTTTAACTTCTCTGGCCCTGCTTCCTCATTTATAAAATGAAGAGATTGGACAAGATGGTCTCTGAGGTCCCTTCCACCTCTAGAAGACTCTGTTACTCTAAGACATGGTCTTTGACACAAAGAGTCTTATAGTCTATCACCGTCATTACTGCTAGATATGCCAGCGTATCTTGGATCTAATCAGTATCCTTTCCCCACCAATTGTATGCTCCCTAACCCCTCCACGCCTGCCCATTTTGCATTACTCTTGTCTATAATCTTCTGCAGGTTTACCACAGAGGGTTCATCTTTCTGACCTCACAGGGACACCATAGGACTGTCCATTCCTTCTATCTTGCTCTGGACCCATGACCATCCCTCTTGTTTTACTGAAACAAAATTCTTCAGAGAGATCCTTCTTTCCTTTGGTAGTCCCTTATTTGTTATATGTTAAGACCTGTGTGTGTACAATGCTCATTCAGTGGTATTCAACTTCAATTATTTGGAATTTATTAAATTGAACACAGTTGTGTTCTGTCTTATGGCTATACACCAACCCTGGGAAAATAGGGGAACCATTGTCTCTTTGAGAATCTTGGTGTCGTTTGTAGCTTTGCAACTTCCCAAAGGAAGTCCTGCCTGCAAGCTACCTCCTTTAATTCTATGCCCAACTCCTGGTCCATGTGTTGCTGTTCATCTCTCATTTTGAAGAGGACTGATGACATTACAGGGTGACAACTTGACTTGTGTGTGAATTGGACTTGAGCGAGGCAGAGTTTTTCAGCCTCACTCTCTCTTTCTGAGTCATCGAAGTCCAGGGGAAAGACAAAAGTCAGGATGACTGGTGATGTCCCGGGATGCAGTGGATAACCTTGGCATCTCCAATGTCTGACCAAGCTCTAAATGCTCCACAGAGCACCTGCTTCTACGGCCTTCAATGTCATTGCAAAAATTGTACTCAGCTCCCTATTCTGCCAGTAAAAGTCTTCATGTGTTTGGGATAAACAGCCCCCAAACTCCCTGATGGGTTAAACCCATCTGCTGATGGTTTTACCAGGATGTGGCTGCTGTGCACGCTACAGCTTCTTGAAGCCGCAGGTGAGAGTTGGGTCAAAAGTGGACACCAAAGGTGGGTGAGCAGCCTGGAGAAGGGCATGGCAGCCCCCAAACCAGAGGTGCTGATCTTCCTGAACACTCCATATATACCTCACCTGTACTGTCTTATGGAGACAAAGCATCTCTCTATCTAGAGGGCCACCACACCCCCCCCCCCTTAACCATGTACATATATATGTGTGTGTATACATACACACACATATATAGTGTCTGTGTAATGTATGTATCTATTCAAATATCTCTTTCATCTCTACCTATATTATTCTATCAACTATCTATTATGTTTTCATCCACATTCTGATGGATATGTCCTATAGGTTGTTCATTTAGGTGTGTCATAGTCTGCCAATAGGCATTGTTCATCCCCTTGGTTTTTGTAGGCAAATGGTTAGATTAAATGTTTTTGAGTGTTCTCCATGAGTTCTTCTGTGTTCTAGGACTTGCATCACTAGGACAGTGTCCTCTGCATACAAGAACATCTGGAGGAGTTATCTTCTTTCAAAACCATAGTTTATTCATTAGGATACACACACATATTTGTGTGTGTATACCCTTTACATATATATATATATATATATACATATATATGTATATACTCATATAATGTGTGTGTGAGAGTGTGTGGGTGTGTGTGTGAGAGAGAGAGAGAGGAGACACAGAGATGACAGAGAAAAGACTCGTTTCTTACTCCCGAACCCTATTTTCCAACACATTTATTCTGTTCTTTCTTATGCCACTTTTACATGCAAGCCTCTCAGTATTAAAGAAGATGCTGATTTAATGGTAAGCATTTTCCGGAGCTCTTCATAGACTTTCTCTGTCCCTCAACGCGTGATGTAAATGGATTAGCTACATTTCTTCTCCTGGTAATCTCCTTTCACGTGCTTATCATCAGCACGGCAAGATGGGGCGATTAAATGTCCAGTGACATGGTGTTTCTTCTTGTCTCTGGAAGCGTGATAAAAAGTAATTCTGCCAACTCCTTAACTTTCCTCTCCAAGGAGAACCTGAGTCATACTTCCATTTGGCTGCAACTTCCTTCATCTTCTGGTTTCTTTCGCAATGTGCATGTCAAGACTGACATGACACAGCAGCTCTAGGAATATGTCTGCTTTTTGGTCACTGGGCAAATATCTTACACTCAGCGCTCCAACAGCAAAGTTAATGTTTATAAATTGTCTAAAAACTGGGTGATTCCCAGCATCCTCTACCCTGTTTTCCACTACTTTGTCAATGCCAATGCAGAATTGGAAAGAAACCACATGAGATTGGTTGACTGTATTTTTCTTTTTTCTTTTAAAATTAGTGTATTTTAAAAATTAATTTATTTGTTCACTTTTAGTTTACAAGATTCAATTCCACAATCCCTTGAGTTTCAAATTTTCTCCCCCTCCCTCTCCTCGTCCCCCCATGGTGGCATGCAATCAAATATAGGATCTGCAAATACCTTCACATTAAACATTAGTCAGGTTGTAAAGAAGGATTATAACTGATGGAATGAACAATGGGAAAGAGGAAACAAAATAAAACAAGAAAAAGAAAGAGAGCAGATAATTTGCTTCAAACTCTGTAGTTCTTTCTCTGGATGTGGGCATCTCTTTCCATCATGGGTCTTTTGAAGTTGTCTTATAACCTTGCATTGCTGAGAAGAGCCCAACCTATCAAAGTTGGTTGTCACACATACTTTTGTCTGTAATTGTGTACAAATTTCTCCTGGTTCTTGTCTTTTCACTCAACATCAGTTTATATAAGTCTCTCCAGGTTATGAAGTCCATCTGCTCCTCATTTCTTATAATACAATAGTATTCTATTACATTCATATACCACAACTTGTTTAGCCATTCCCCAATTGATGGACATCCCCTTGATTTCCAATTCTTTGCCATCACAAAAAGAGCTGCTACAAATATTTTTGTACATATGGGGCCTCTTCCCACTTCTATGATCTCTTTGGGATACAACCCTAGAAGTGGTATTGCTGGGTCAAAGGGTATGCACTTATTTATAGCTGTTTGGGCATAGCTCCAGATTGCTCTCCAGAATGATTGAATCAGTTCACAACTCCACCAACAATCCATTAATGTTTCAATTTTTCTACATCCCATACAACATTTATCATTTTCCTGTTTTGTCATCTTAGCCAATCTTGTTGGTGAGACGTGGTACCTCAGAGTTGTTTTGATTTGCATTTCTCTAATCAATAGTAATTTAGAGCATTTTTTTCATATGTTTATAGATATCTTTAATTTCTTCCTCTGAAAACTGCCTATTCATATCCTTTGACCATTTATCAATTGGGGAATAACTTGTATTCTTATAGATTTTACTCAATTCTCAGTATATTTTAGAAATTAGGCCTATATCAGAAACACTGATTGTAAAAATTCTTTCCCAATTTTCCACTTTACATTGGCTTTGTTTGTATAGAAACTTTTCAATTTAATGTAATCAAAATTACCCATTTTTCATTTTATAATGCTCTCTAATTCTTGTTTGGTCATAAAATCTTCCTTTCATAAATCTGACAGGTAACTATTATTTGCTTTCCTAGATTGCTTACAATATCAGCCTTTATACCTAGATCATGCACCCAGTTAGACTTGATTTAGGTATATGGTGTTAGATATTGGTCTATACCCAGTTTCTACCATACTATATTCCAGTTTTCCCAGCAGTTTTTGTCAAATAATGAGTTCTTATCCCCAAAACTGGGTCTTTGTATTTATTAAACAGTAGATTACTATAGTTATTGACTGCTGAGTCTTGCGTACCCAATCTAGTCCACTGATCCACTATTCTATTCCTTAGCCAGTGCCAAGTAGTTTTGATGAATGCTACTTTGTAATACAGATTAAAATCTGCTATGGCTGGCCCACCTTCCCTAGTATTTCTTTTCATTAATTCCCTTGATATTCTGGACTTTTTGTTCTTCCAAATGAATTTTGTTACTTTTTTTCTAGCTCTATAAATTAATTTTTTTTGGCAGATTGATTGGTATGGCATTAAATGTGTAATTTAATATAGATAAAATTGTCATTTTTATTATATTAGCTTGAACCAGCCATGAGCAACTGATGTTTTTTCACTTAGTTAGATCTGACTTTGTGTGAAAAAGGTTTTGTAGTTGTGTTCATATAGGTTCTGGGTTTGTTTTGGCAGGTAGATTCCGTCTAGAGTAACTTTAAATGGAATTTCTCTTTCTATCTCTTGCTGTTGGATTTCATTAGCAATATATAGGAATGCCAAGGATTGAAGTGGATTTATTTTATATCCTGAAATTTTGCCAAATTTATTTATTATCTTGGATAGTTTTTTACTTGATTCTCTAGGATTTTCTAAGTATATCATCATATCATTTGCAAAGAGTGATAGCTTAGTCTCTTCTTTGCCTGATTTGATTCCTTCAATTTCTTTTTCTTCTCTTATTGTTACTGCTTACATTTCTAGTACCAGGTTGAACAAGAAGGGTGAGTGTGGACATCTTTGTTTCACCCCTGATCTTATTGGAAATACTTCTAGCTTATCCCCATTACATATAATACTTGCTGATGGTTTTAGATAGATGCTACTTATTATTTTAAGGAAGACTCCATTTATTCCTATACTTTCTAGTGTTTTTTTAACAGGAATGGATATTGTATTTTGTCAAAAAGCCTTTTCTCCATCTATTGGGATAATCATATGGTTTCTATTAGTTTTGTTACTGATATGATCAATTACACTGATAGTTTTCCTAATATTGAATCCTTGCATTCTTAGAATATATCCTACCTGATCAAAGTGTATTATTCTTGTGATAAGTTGTTGTAGTAATTTTGCTAATGTTTTATTTAAAATTTATGCATCTATATTCATGAGGGAAATCAGTCTATAATTTTCTTTCTCTGTTTGGTCTCTTCCTGATTTAGGTATCAGTATCACATTTATGTCATAAAAAGAATATAAGACTCCTTCTTTACCAGTTTTCCCAAATAGATTGTAAAATATTGGAATCAATTGTTCTTAAATGTTCTTTAAATGTTTGATAGAATTTGCTAGTGAATCCATCTGACACTGAAGATTTTTCCCTGGGGAGTTCATTGATGGCTTGTTCAATTACTTTTTCTGATATGGGGTTATTTAAGTAATTTAATTCCTCTTCAGTTAATCTGGGAAACTTAGATTTTGTAAGCATTCATCCATTTCAATAAGACTGTCAAATAAAAAAAAAGACTGCTAAATTTATTTGCATACAATTGGGCAAAATAATTACTAATTATTGTTTTAATTTCCTCTTCATTGGAGCTAGATTCATCCTTTTCATTTTTGATACTCATAATTTGGTTTTCTTCTCTCTCTTTTTTATAATATTGTCTATCAATTTTATCTTTTTTTCATAAAACCAGTCCTTAGTTTTGTTTATTAATTCAATAGTTTTGGTGGGGTTAATTCAAAAGATGGCGGAGTAGAAGGAGGACCTCTGCCGGGCTCCTACTTCCACCTTCCCCAATCCATGTAAAAGGGGACTCTAAACAAACTTTGGAGCTGCAGAACACACAAAATGACACAGAGAAGCTAACCTCCCACTGAGGACAGCCCAGCAGGCTGGCAGCAAGTGGCCAGCTCAGAGCTCTGGGAGCTGAGCCCAGCCACTCATGAGCAGAGGTTTTAGCCCCAGGGTGGGCGTGACCAGCCACCAACTGGAGGGACTCCAGATCACCAGCAGCTGTGGCTGTTTCCAGATTCATCAACACATAGATGCGAAGCACAAAGTGAGAGGTCAGTGCAGTCTGGACTTTGGGACCCAGTAGGTGGGAGTACATCAGCTTTTGCCGCAAGGGCGAGAACCCACTGAGACACCGTGCAGGCGCCATGTTGCAGCTTCAGCTCCTGGACTGCAGACTGTAGGAGGACCAAGCAACCAGTCTGAGGGGTAATTGCTCTTGCTTTAACCTGCTTGGATCTGGATTGCAGTGGAGGTCCCGGGGTTAGTGAACAGCTTGCCAGAGCATGTGGAAGCTTCAGAGAGGGCATCCAAATAATACCTCTGGCAGCTGAGAAAACCTCAGCATTTGGGATGTAAGCTCCCCTGTCTGGTGGCATAGTCCTACTGTGGCAGAAAGCCCAGGCATCAAGTGACTGAGGGATGACATGTCCAGACAAAGGAAGCAAAATAAACAGAAGATTCCAACATTAGACTTCTATTTTGGGGACAAAAAGGAGCAAAGCATGGAACAGGAGGAAGACAGTGAAGTCAGAACTCCTGCACCAAACGCTTCAAAGGAAAATATGAGCTGGTTACAGGCCATAGAGGACCTTAAGAAGCAGATAAGAAAAATGGAGGAAAAATTGGGAGGAGAAAAGAATGATGGAAGAAAATTATGAAATGAGAGTCAACAGTCTGAGGAAAATCACACCTTAAAAAACAGACTGACTCAATTGGCAAAAAAGGCTCAAAAAGGCAACGAGGAGAGGAATGCCTTGAAAAGTCGAATTTGTCAGATGAAAAAAAAAATAATCTCAAAAGCTCAATGAGGAGAATAATTCCCTCGGATTTAGATTGGAGTAAAGGGAAGCTAGTGACTTTAAGAGAAATCAAGATGATGTTAAACAGTTCCAAACAAATGAAAGAATAGAAGACAATGTGAAATATCTCATGGGAAAAATCACTGACCTGGAAAAGAGATCAAGGAGAGATAATTTAAAAATTATTGGACTACCTGAAAGCCATGATCAGGGAAAGAACCTAGAAATCATCCTCCAAGAAATTCTTAAGGAAAATTGTCCTGATGTTTTAGAATCAGAAGGCAAAACAGAGGTTGAAAGAATCCACCAATCACCTCCTGAAAAAAAAAATCCCCAAAAGAAAACTCCTAAGGAATATTATAGCCAGGTTCTGGAATTCCCACATCAATGAGAGAATAGTATGAGCAGCCAGGAAGAAACAATTTGAATATTGTGGAAACACAATCAGGATAACACAGGATCTGGCAGCTTCTACACTGAGGGATCGAAGGGCCTGGAATAGGATATTCTGGAGGGCAGAGAAGCTGGGATTAAAACCAAGAATCACCTACCCAGCAAAACTGAGTATCATCTTTCAGGGGAAAATATGATCATTCAAGTGGAATAAAGGACTTTCAAGCATTCTCAATGAAGAAACCAGAGTTGAATAGAAAATTTGACATCCAGATACAAGAAGCAAGAGAAGCTTGAGAAGGTAAAGAGGGAAAAGAAATCATAAGCCACTGATCAAAGTTGAACTATTAACATTCCTACATGGAAAAATGATAATTGTAACTGATGAAACTTTTCTCAGTATGAAAATAGTTGAAGGGAATATATATATATAGGAGGGTATACAAGTGTATGTATACATGTGTGAATGTGTGTATATATGCTTACAGGTATACATAGAGGGTACAGGACCAATTTAATAGGAAGGGATGATACTTTAAAAGGGGAAATTAAGAGGTGAGAGAGGAATATAATGAGAGGAGATGTAGAGAGACAGAATGGGGTAAACTATCTCATAAAGAAGAGGCAAGGGTAAAGGGTTACAATGGAGGGGAAGTATAGGAAGGCAAAAGGGAATGAATGGGTCAACCTTATTCTCACTGAATTTGGATCAGGGAGGGAATGAAATACACACTAAATAGGGTATCTCACCCTACAGGAGAGTAAGGGGAAGGGGATGAGAGGGAGGATGATGGAAGGGAGGGCAGACTGGGGGGAGGGAAGTTGGAAGCACTCACTTTTGAAAAGGGACAGTATCAAAGTAGAGAATACAACAAGTTGGTGGTGAGATAGGAGGGAGGGAAATATAGTCGGTCTTTTACAATATATCTACTATGTTAATGCTTTGCATTAGCTACACATGTATAATCTATTCTGAACTGCTTATCTTCCCAGTAAGGGTGGGTGACAAGGGAGGAAGGGAATGAATCTGGAATTCAAAGTTTTAAAATCAAATGTTTAAAATTTTATATACATATATACTATTATTAATACTATCTTACATGTAATTGGGAAAGAAGATACACAGGCACTGGGGCATAGCGATCCAGCATGCCCTACTGGAAAAGTCTAAGGGGGTACAGAAGAAGATATGGGAGAGAGATTGGAGGAGGATATATCCTGTGGGACTGCTATTCTGGGGTGGTGGGTAGGGGAAAAATGGGGAGAAAATTTGTAACTCAAAATCTGGCGGAAATTAATGATGTAAATCAGAAGTTAATAAAGCATTTGAAAAATGAAAAAAAAAACAGTTTTCTTAATTTCAGTTTTATTAATCTCTCCTTTGGTTTTCATTATTTCTAATTTAATATTTAATTGGGGATTTTAAATTTGTTCTTTTTCTAGCCTTTTCAGTTGCATGCCCAATTTGTTGACCTCCATTTTCTCTATTTTTTTAATGTATGCATTCAGGGTTATAAAACTTTCCCTAAGAACTGCTTTTGCTGCACCCCACAAATTTTGGTATGTTGTCTCATTATTGTCATTCTCTTGGATGAAGTTACTGATTGTTTCTATAATTTCTTGTTTGACATTCTTTAGGATTAAATTATTTAGATTCCAATTAGATTTTAGTATATCTTTCCATGGTCCTTTATTGCATATGATTTTTATTGTATCATGATCTGAGGATGATGCATTTAATATTTCTGCCTTTCTGCACTGAATTGTGAGATTTTTATGCCCTAGTACATGGTCAATTTTTGTGTATGTGCCATGTATCACTGAGAAGAAGGTATATTCCTTTTTGTACCCATTCAATTTTCTCCAGAGATCTATCACATCTAGTCTCTCTAAAATTTTATTTGTCTCCTTAACTTCTTTCTTGTTTATTTTGAGATTAGATTTATCAAGTTCAGAGAGAGGGAGATTGAGGTCCCCCACTAGTATAGTTTTGATATCTATTTCTTTCTCTAATTCCCTTAACTTCTCCTCTAGGAATTTGGATGCTATACCACTTGGTGCATATATATGTTACATAATGTTATTGCTTCATTCTTGATGGTGCCTTTTAGCAGGATATAGTTTCCTTCCTTATCTCTTTTAATTAGAACTATTTTTTGCTTTTGCTTTATCTGACATAATGATTCCTATCCCTGCTTTTTTTTTTTACTTTAGCTGAAGCATAATGTATTCTACTCCAGCCTTTTACCTTTACCTGGTGCATAACCCCTTGTTTCAAATGTGTTTCTTGTAGACAGCATATCGTGGGTTGTGGTTTTTAATCCATTCTATTTGCCTCATTTTTATGGGAGAGTTCATCCCATTCACATTCACAGTTATGATTACTATCTGTTTCCTTCCCTCCATCCTATTCCCTCCCCTGTTTATGTTTTTATTTCTTCCTTCCCCTTTCACCTACTTAAGAGTTTTCCTTTTGGGGTGGCTAGGTGGTGCAGTGAATAAAGCGCCGGCCCCGGAGTCAGGAGCACCAGAGTTCAGTTCCAGCCTCAGACACTTAACACCCACCCAACCCACACAAACTAGCTGTGTAACCTTGGGCAAGTTACTTAACCCCAATTGCTCTTTAAAAGCTGAAAAAAAAGTTTTCCTTTTGACCACTGCCTCCCTCAGTATTCCCTCCCCAGGTCCCCCTTCTTTTTACCTACCCTTTCCCCTTACTAGTATTTCCCTCCCTTCTAACACACCCTTTTTCCCCCTTGCTAATGCCTATAGGGAACGATAGATTTTTATATTTAATGGAGTATGTTATTCCATCCTTGAACCCAAACTGATGAGAGTAAATTTCATACAGTGCTCCTCTCCCTCACTCCCTTCACTCTATTAAAGTAAGTTTTTGTGCCTTTTCATTTTAGACTCCTAAAGTTAACTGATCATGTTGATCCTTCCTTGAACCAGAACGAATGAGAATAAAAGTTCATATGATATTCATCTCCCTCTCTTCTTTCCCTCCCATTATAGTATGTTTTTATGCCTACTTGTGTGGCATAATTTACCTTTTTCTGCCTCATCCTTTTCTTTTCTACCATTACAATCCCTTTGTACCCCTTAATAAGGGTTTTATTTAAATTAAATTTTATGTTTATTTTTAGTTTACATCATTCATTTCCACAAGATTTTGAGTTACAAATTTTCTCCCCATTTTTCCCTACCCACCACCCCCAAACAGTAATCCCACTGTAGACCCCTTCCCCCAATCTGGTCTCTCCTATATCCTTTTCAATTCCCCTCCAACTTTCCAGTAGGGCAAGATGGATCTCTGTACTTCAGTGTCTGTATATCTCATTTCCCAGTTGCATGTAAAAAAAATATTTTTTAAAAATTTGATTTTAAAACTTTGAATTCTACATTCTTTCTCTTCCTTCCTTGTCATCCACCCTTACTGGGAAGATAAGCAATTCAATATAGGTTGTACATGTGTAGCTATGCAAAACATTTCCATAGTGGATATATTGTGAAAGACTGACTATATTTCCCTCCATCTTATCCTACCCCCCACTTGTTCTATTCTCTACTTTGACCCTGTCCCTTTTCAAAAATATGTGCTTCTTGGGGGCGGCCAGGTGGCTCAGCGAGTAAGAGCACCAGCTCCAGTGTCAGGATGACCTGGGGATTGAATCCGGGCTCAGATACTTAGCACCACACCCAGAAATAACTTGCCGTGTAACCTTGAGCTAGTTAATTAACCCCAATTGCTTAAATAAATAAAAAGTGTGTGCTTCCAACTTCCTTCCCCACCCACCCTGCCCTCCCCTCCAACATCCCCTTCTCCCCTACTCTCCTTTAGGGTGAGATACCCTATTTAGTGTGTATATCATTCCCTCCCTAAGCCAAATTCAATGAGAGTAAGGTTGACTCATTCCCCTTTGCTTTCCTGTTCTTCCCTGCCACTGTAACAGTTTTCCCTTGCTTCTTCTAAGAGACAATTTACCCCATTCTGTCTCTCCCCATCTCCTCTCATTATATTCCTCTCTTACCTCTTAATTTCACCTTTTAAGTATCATCCCTTCCTATTAAATTGGTCCTGTGCCCTCTACCTGAACACATATATACACACACTCGCATATGTATTCATATGCCCATATATCCTCCTATATAGACATATACACACACATTTATATTCACTTCAACTATTCTCATAGTTAGAAAAGTTTCATAAGTTACAATTATTGTTTTTCCATGTAGGAATGTTAATAGTTTAATTTTGATAAGTTCCTTATGATTTCTTTTCCCTGTTTACCTTTTCATGCTTCTCTTGCTTCTTGTATCTGAATGTCAATTTTTCTATTCAATTCTGGTTTTTTAATCATGAATGCTTGAAAGTCCTCTGTTCCACTGAATGACCATATTTTCCCCTGAAAGATGATACTCAGTTTTGCTGGGTAGGTGATTCTTGGTTTTAATCCCAGCTCCTTTGCCCTCTGGAATATCATATTCCAAGTTCTTTGATCCCTCAGGGTAGAAGCTGCCAGATCCTGTGTTATCCTGATTGTATTTCCACAGTATTCAAATTGATTCTTCCTGGCTGCTGGTAATATTCTCTCCTTGATCTGTGAATTCCAGAACCTGGCTATAATATTCCTAGGAGTTTCCTTTTTGAGATCTTTTTCAGGAGGTGATCGGTAGATTCTTCCAATCTCTATTTTGCCCTCTGGTTCTAAAACAATCAGGGCAATTTTCCTTTAGAACTTCTTGAAGGATGATTTCTAGGTTCTATTTTTGATCATGGCTTTTAGGTAGTGTATCAGCAATGCCATATTCACAATGCCTATGGAGATTACTATGGAGATATGCTGATATAATTATCCATCACAAAATACATCATGCTTGCCATATGGGGGAATAAGCTAGAAAATTTATTAAGATACCAAAAGACTGAGTCCCAAAACCAGAAAGTGAAAGCCATCAGAGTAGTTATGACATTGGCACAGGTAGATAAAGTAGAAAGCACCCACATTCTCAAGCCTTTAAAACAGAACAGGCTGCCTCAGGCAAAGGTCCTCCTCTCCCCACTCACAGCAACCACTCAACGTCCAGGAAGTGCACTCCCAGCAGCTCTGGCCCCTGGCAGTCCTCAGCAGGAGTCCTTAGCAGAAATTCTGGCTGACTCAAAAAGGGCTTCGCACTGCCACTGCCTCTGCTGCTGCCGCCGCCGTTGCCGCCACTGCTAGCCACCGCAGGAACTCTAGCTTGGCTTCCGCTTCCTCTTGCTCCACCCCTTCCTGCTATGTCAGCAAGTCCAATAGGGCATGGAAGATCTTTAAGTCCCATAACCCTTACAGGTAGTCCCATAATTTTTAAATTATCTCTCCTTGATCTGTTTTCCATGTCAGTGGTTTTTCCAATGAGATATTTCACATTGCCTTCTATTTTTTTTTTTTGGTTTGGATCTGTTTAATAGTATCTTGATTTCTCATAAAGTCACTAGCTTCCATTTGCTCCAGTCCAATTCTGAAGGAATAATTCTCTGCAGTGAGCTTTTGAGATTCTTTTTCATTCTGGCAAATTTGGCTTTTTAAGGCATTTTTTCTCCTCATCAGCTTTTTGAGCCACTTTTGCCATTTGAGTTAGTCTATTTTTTAAGGTGTTATTTTCTTCAGTCAGGTTGTTGACTCTCCTTTCATGATTTTCTTGCATCATTCTCATTTCTCTTCCCAATTTTTCCTCCACTTCTCTTATTTGGTTTTCAAAATCCCTTTTTTTCCCCCAATTTCCTCATTTATCTTTATTTATAGTGTGAACTTTTCTCTTTGCTTTAACAGCATGATTTCTGCTATATAGTAAATTTTGTTCTAGCATCTCACTTATATTCCACAAATATCTTTACTTTTTAGAGTTGTTCTTGTAAGCAGTAGATTATGTTTGTTTTTTTTAAATCCAGTCTGTCACCCTATTTTATTTTACTAGATTGTTTTATACATTCTCATTTAAAGTTATGAGAGTTAGATATTTTCCTCCATTTGTGTCTATAATATTTTTTTAATTTAGTTTTTTTTGTGCCCCTTGCTATTTTTTTTTCTTTTTTGGAGGGGGGAAGGTAGGGCAATTAGGGTTGTGACCTGCCCAACGTCACTAGGCCAGGTTTTTGTGTCAAGTGTCTGAGGCCATACCTGGACTCATGTCCTCCTGACTCCAGGGCCAGCGCTCCACCCACTGAGCCACCCAGCCACCCCACCCACTTGCTATTTTAAATCAATACTTTGTCCCTCTGATTAAACTTGATTAATCTACTTTGATGGAACCCTATTCCCATAGGCTCTCTTCTTCTTCAAGTATCCCTCATCCAAGCCTATCATCCGTCAACCCTTTCCCAAGTTTTATTTACTTTAATTTATTTTTTAATTTATTATTTTTAAATATTTTAAAATATTTTAAATAATAATATAATATATTATATAAAATTAATATTAAGTATTATGTAAAATTAATAATGATAATAAAAATATTTTAGTATTTTTTATAATATATTATTAATTTATTAATTTAATTTATTTACTTAAATTATTGATTTCTTTTTTATTAGTTATTTAATCTTTTCTCTCCTGGCTAAAGGTAGAGAAAGATTGATTCAAAATCTGCATTCCTCTTCTCTAAAACTTCTTTTCCTTGTTAGATTATTTTCTTAACCTTTTTAACATGAATTTCTTTACTTTGTTCTCTTTGTTAATTCTTTTTTGTTTCTATCTGAACTTTTATTCTTTGATTCATAGTCTATATACTTGTTTATTACTTCTTTAATCTCCTTGTGTTTCTTCGGGAGTTAAAGTTACTTACATACCAAGTTTGAACTCCATATTTCTAAATAGTTTCTATGTTGGGGCAGCTAGGTGGTGCAGGGAGCAGAGCACTGGCCCTGGAGTCAGGAGGACCTGAGCCCAAATCCGACCTCAGACACCCAACACACCCACCAGGCGTGTGACCTTGGGCAAGCCACCCAACCCCAATTGTTCTCCAAAAAGCAAAAAGCAAAAACAAACAAGAAAAAATTAGTTTCTATGTTTTTTATAGATCTTGTACCAACTAAGACATATAAATGCATGGAAGAAGTAATAAAGATAGAAATATTACTCCTTTATGGGAAGGAATTATCTTGTGTCAAATTACGCATTCCAGTTCTATCCTCTGCTCTCCCCATTTGCCTTGCGTTCTGAAGGTACTAAACCTTACACAAGCAACAAACTCCTTAAAAATTAAAATGGTCCATTAAAAAAATTAAAATGATCCAGATAGAAGTTAATGATGCTATGAGACAACAAGAAATATTAAAGTCAAAAGGCTGGAAAAATAGAAAAAAAGCATGAGGTATCTCATATCAACTGGCCTGGAAAACAGATCAAGGAGAAATAATTTAAGAATCATTGTACTACCTGAAAGCCATGACTGAAAAAGAACCTAAAAATCAATGATATTTCAATAATTCATTGCAAACCTCAAAACCCTATAGAAATTCTAACTTTTATTTAGAGCTAGAGAGAAAAATGAAAATAGGATACATCATCTTCCTTTTGAAAGAAATCTATAATGAACTTTCTTAAAAATAAAATACTAAAAAAAGAGCTCCAAAATTAAAAAAAAATAACATGCAGCCAGAAAGAAAGACTATGAAAACTGAGGAACCACTGTCAGAATCTCACATGGTTTAGCAGCTACAAGTATAAAGGAGTAGAAAGCTTGGAATATAGAACCAAAAAGATATAGGCTTACTACCAAGAATAATTTATCCATCAAAACTGGACAAACTGGATTGTTAATGAAATAGAGAACTTCTGAGCATTCCTGTTGAAAACTCAGCATTGAGTAGAAACTTTGAAATTGAAAAATTGGAGTCAGCAGAAACATAATAAATATGGGATGGTGCAGCAGCAAGCACCCCAGTGTCCCCAGGGTGTCTGCCAACACAGGTTCTTGAATCTGCTTTTCTAAAGGAAAGCAACTTAAAATGGGTTAACAAGCTTACTTTGATCAGTCAAACATATATCGTTTACCTAGTTCAGGGGAAAAAGGTCAGCACCCCGAACTTCAGAGTATACAGACAGAATGATCAAGACAGAGAAACAGATCAAGCAGACAGGTTTCCAAACTGTCCAACCATTACATCCATACTAAATCACAGTTACCATCAACATCTGGGTTTTTCAAAGCCAGGGGGCTCTCAACGTCTTCCCAGAGTCTCATCTGATCAAATCACACAAAGTTTCTCAAAGTGAGCCCCAAAACAAAGCCTCACATCAGGGTTTATATAGCCTTCTCCTGGCTCAGAGAATGTAACAACCCTCTTGACCCACTGCCCAACCAAAAAGTATCTCTTGAGAAACAAGCCTCCTACCACAGGCTCCAGGTGCACTTAACCTAGGGGCAGGGAAGATCTTAAAAATTTACATTTCCATTGCATTTGGCCCCAAGATCTTTCATGCCCACAGAACAGTCAATTTACTTTTGAATTAGCACTAAACATCTCTTAGGTCACATTTTCAAGATACATAACTAAAGTTACCAAAGTGGCCACAGGGCCTTAAACAAACACAAAGTACATTGCATTATCACCTCAATTCAAAACAATAGTCCAAATAAAGTTCTCTTGGGAGGAGGGGGATGTCCTTCCCCTCACACAGCTCCAGCACCGGCTTCCAAGTTCTGAGGGGCAGCCGGGCAACAAAACCAATAGGGTGGGGTCCTTGGGGGTCCATAGCACTTCACCCCACCCACCATAGACACAAGACCATACTCCCCCTGGGTCCCAAACTGTGGGATGCAACAAGGAAACACATTCAGTGCCCCTGCTTTGCTACTCAGCTCTTATCTTGTCAGGTAGCTGAATTCCGAATGCCTGGGTTCCTTCTCCTCCTGCGACATCCGCTCCTGGCCTCTGCTAATGCAGGCAGCTTACCATTCCTGCTGTCAGCTCAGCCATGTCAACATGTAGGCCATTCTTCTCTCCTGCTCCATGGTTCCACAAAGTCACAGCTACCACAAGTGAGAAAGAAACAATTATCCTAGCCCCCATACTTTCCTTTTACTCTGCAGATCCTGTTCCTGATGCCATTTTGTAGTAGCAAGCACCCCAGTGTCCCCAGGTTGTCATCTTGGATCTAGCAACTAAAAATGGGTTAGCATCAGTCAAACATATATCATTTACCTAGTTCAGGGGAAAAAAGTCAGCACCCCGAACTTCAGAGTATACAGACAGAATTATCAAGACAGAGAAACAGATCAAGCAGACAGGTTTCCAAACTGTCCAACCATTACATCCATACTAAATCACAGTTACCATCAACATCTGGGTTTTTCAAAGCCGGGGGGCTCTCAACAGCTTCCCAGAGTCTCATCTGATCAAATCACACAAAGTTTCTCAAAGTGAGCCCCCCAAAATCCTTCTTAAGCTCCTCTATGTCCTACAACCGGTTCACATTTTTCTTGGAAGCTTTTGGTAGAGGAGTTCTGACTTTGTTGTCTTCCTCCTGTTCCATGCTTTGATCCTTTTTGTCCCCAAAATAGGAATCTAAAGTCAGATTGCTGTGCTTGCTTTGCTTCCTTATATTGCCATTCAATTACTTGACTTTTGAGCTTTTTGCCACAGTAGAACTCTGCTTCCAGAGAGGAGAGCTTTGTCCCAAATTGCTGGGGTTTTCTCAGCTGCTGGAGCTATTAGTTCGCTGCCCTCTCACAAGCCTCCCCTGGCTCTGGTACCTGGTCACACACCCTAGGACCTCCAAGCTAAACAGCTATCCAGATCCAAGCAGGATAAAGTAAGAGTGATTACACTCAGATGGTCACTTGGTCACCACCACTTCTCCCTCTGGGAGCAAAGGCCAGATGGAACTTCTGGACCCGCTGTCCCCAAAGTCCACACTGATGTCTCACTTTATCTTTGGCATTTATGGGTTAATTCTGGAAACCGCAGCAGCTGCTGGTGATCCACTCTCCCATAGTCTGCTCCAGTCGCTGCTTGTTGGGCTGCCCTGAGGCGAAAACTGTGGACTCACATGGGGCTGCACTCTGCTCCCAGCATGCTGCAATGGACCCTTCCTGTCTACCTGCTAGGCTGTCTTCCTTAGGAGGTTTGTTTCTCTTTGTCACTTTGTGGGTTCTGTAGCTCCAAAATTTGTTTTTTTTATAGCTATTTGAGGTGGTTATGGGAGGAGCACACAGAGTTTTGCTGCTTCTATGCTTCTATCTTGGCTCTGCCCCCCAATTAGGTTTTTTATCATCAGATTAGTTCTTCTTTGTCCACATCCTCTATCTATGTATATCCATTTTAAATGTCACTATAATTATATAAATTTCAATATCGACAGATATCAGCTTCTTATATAGGGATGTAAACAGTTTGGTCTTATTGATTCACAAGTTATGTGTGTGTGTGTGTGTGTGTGTGTGTTTTCTTTGTTTACCTTTTTATGTCTTTCTTAAGTCTTGTATTTGGAGATCAAATTTTCCATTGAGCTCTGGCTTTTTTTATCAGGAAAGTCTGGAAGTCCCTTATTTCATTAAATGATCATCTCCTTGCCTGAAAGATTATGTGCAATTTTGCTGGGTAGTTGATCCTTGTTTGCAGTCCAAGCTCTTTTGCCTTACAAAATATCAAATTCTAATCCCTCCGATCTTTTAATATAGAAGCTGCTACGTCCCATGTAATCCTGAATGTAGTTCCATGATATTTGAATTGTTTCTTGCTGGCTGCTTACAGTATTTTCTCCTTGAACTTGTAATTCATGAATTTGGCTACTATATTTCTTGGGGTTTTCAATTTGGGATCTCTTTAAGGAGGAGTCTGGTGAATTCTTTCAATAACTATTTTACCCTCTGATTCTCTAAGACCTCAGGACAGTTTTCTTTGACAATCTCTTGGAAGATGTTGTCCAGGCTGTTTTTTTTTCATCATGGATTTCTGGTAGACCAATAATTCTTATGTTTTCTCTCCTGGATCTGTTCTCTAGGTCAGTTGTTTTTCCAGTGAGATATTTTACACTTTCTTCTAATTTTTCAATCTTCATATTTTGCTTGACTGACTCTTGATGCATGATAGAGTCCTTAACTTCAATTTGACTGATTCTAATTTTTAGTGAATTATTTTCCTCAGTTAGTTTTTAAAGCTCCTAAGATCAGGGTGGGGTGGAGATAGCAAGCTCTAACAACAGAAGCCCAGGTGCAACTTAGCTCCCAGTCTCAGAAGCACAGTATATCTGTACCCCAGAAGCAGAAAGCCACCCTAAAAATTCAAGATGTAGGCAATAACAATGGGCAAGAAGGAAACTGTGAAATAAAAAACAATACAATCATATTATAGAGAGCAAGAACAACCAAATTCAGAGGATACCATGGACTCTATACTCACACCCGAGACCACAGAAGGAAATATGACCTGGTCTCAAGCCCAAAAAGCATTCTTGGAGGAGCTCAAGAAAGATTTTAAAAGCCAAAATAAAGAGGCAGAAGATAAATTTGAATCTACATTGACCAAATTGGAAAAAAAATCTCACTGAAGAAAACAAATCCTTAAGAAGTAAAATTTATGAATTGTGATAAGAGGTTCAAAACCTAACTGGAGAAAATACCTCCCTAAAAAAGGAGTGTTCATCTACTTTTAAGTGTTGCCTTCATCTGCATGACTGTGGTCCTGGAGTATATTGTCCTCCAGGTTTCATTTTCTTTTCTTTTCTGAATCATTTCAAAGATGCCTTCTCATATTTCCTTGAATCCTACACACAACTTATTACTTAAAGATTCCATCATATTTATATAAAAAATTATCCAACCATTTTCTAATGAATGGATACTCATTTTCTTTAAAAGCTTTTGTTTGCTATACACACACATGTATATATATATTTATGTATGTATGTACGTACATACACATATAGATAGATATAGATATATAAAACCTATGGGACCTTTCTCTCTGTCACTGACCTCCTTGTACTACATTTCTGGAAAATTGTAAACTACCAGATGGCAAAGGCTGTCTCAAATTTGTGCTTGGGAAATGGTAAGTGGCTAATAAATACTTGTCTAATTGAATAAACATTAAAAAAAAACTTTTTAAAGAACCTCTCTAGGGGTGACTAGGTGGTGCAGTGAATAGAGCACTGGCCCTGGAGTCAGGAGGACCTGAGTTCAAATCCGGCCTCAGACACTTAACACAAAAACTAGCAGTGTGACCCTGTGAAAGTCACTTAACCCCAATTGCCCTCCAAAAAGAAAAAGAAGAATCTCTCTAATATGAAAAGTTGAAAAGGAAGAGTTTTTCTTTGTATCCCCAACACAGCCCTTTATTATATTAGAGCAGCCTAACCATGAACAATGAATCTCTAGAACCTTTACCTTAGTAAAGAACATTTTATAATGGTTTCTATAAGTGAATCTTTTTAAACAAAGAGATGATGTTGAAAAATGATAAAAAGGACAAAAGAACAGACTGACGGAGACTATCATTATTTTCACAAGATTAGCCAATGTCAGCTATTATAATGAAAAGACCAAAAAAGGCTAGAAACCACTTTAGCCAGTAAATACTCAATCTCCTTGACAATCAGAAAGATATGGAAACTCTGTATAAGAATGATTGAGAACATACACTTATTTGTGAAATAAGTTTTTATTTGTCAAGAAAAATTAAAATCTTATGGAAAAGATGGTATAAAATTATGTGCAGCACCTTCACTTAAAATAGTAAAAAGCAATAGAAGGAAAATAAGTTTGTAGAAAGCTTGGCAAGTGACCCAAATAAGCAAAGTCATACTGATTTCATTTGAAGTTGGAATGGGACAGAGGATAGCAAGCTAATCAAAGTGAAGATCTGTAAACAAACCAGGTTGTCATCATCAAGGACATTGCAGCCTCCACATGTGGATCTTAATGTCTTTGAGAAGGAAGGAACCATAACGATAGCATCTCACTACTAGGTTGTCATGCTTTTCTCATCTCTGTCTCCTTTGCTGCCATTTCCGCATTCTCTGTGCTGATAATGACACAGTTCCTTGGGCACTGAGCTGAGGAACTGACTCGATCTAATTCTTTGTTGGTTTTGTGAGTGATATAGCCTCTATTGTTGTTTCTCCTCCTTCCTTCTCCAAGAGGACCAATGATGTGTGTGTGATGTCAAGCAAGTTATTGAGCAAGTGTGATGACTTGCTTGTGAATTGGATTTGAATGAGGCAGAGCTGTGTGAAGCCATCAACCTTGCTCTCTCCTCCAGTCATTGGAGTCCAATGACAGGACAAAGGTCAAGACGACTGATGCAGGATGCAGTGGGTGACTTTGCCCTTTCTAAATTAAGGTCTTTTCTGGACTCAGTTTATCCTGTGGACTGTATAGCTTCAAAGGGAAAGTGAGAGAGAGTGGAGAGGGAAGCCCGATGGCTCCAGAAAGGACAGGGATTTTCTTGACTATAGAGGTATAAGAGAACTGGAAAGGCAGGAGGGGTCCAGACTATAAAAGGCATCAAAAGCAAAACAGAAGATTTTCTCTTTGATATCAGAGGCACCAAGGAGACCCTGACATTGATTGAATGGGGAGAAAGTGACATGGTTAGGTCTGAGCTTTAGGAAGCTGAGTGGAGAATGGATGGCCTTGGGGAGAGGCTTGAGGCAGGTAGAATCAGCAACCACCGCACTTGGGCAGGTGTGAGGTGAAGGTCTGCAAAGCACACTCACAAAAGTGCCCACAGCCCACAAAGCCAGAGCAAACTCCTGTGGTAGAAATAGTAAGCTTGGCAACAGTCACCAAATTCAAGGAAGCAATCCCTCAGTCCAGCCTGTCAGCAAGGCCTAATCTGTCCCATAAACCTGCCAGAAGAGCCTCTGGTCTCAAACCACGGAATCAGAGATGAAGTTGGGGCTTTTGCCTAAAGAGGGGAGTCCCTTGGGGCTGGGGACTGCTTAGGGAAAGTCTCCTGCATGAAAGTGGGCAGGCTCCAAGGAAGAGGAGTTAGCTTGCTGCTTGCCACCACAAAGTCAGCGCTTTGGCCAGAGATCAAAAGGACTCAGTTCTGGAAACTCTGAAATAGATGGTATGACATTCCTCCCCTGCCACAAACACATACACTCTTACATTGATGTTTAACAGGAAACTCAGGGATGGTTTTGATGCAGCATTTCCTTACCTGATCTCTGGGAGTGAGGCTGGGAAAGGAGGCAAGATTTCCATCATCCAGAGAGACAACATCTCTTCTCCATTTCCACACTTCCTCCTTTGGGGAGCAGTGCTGTGAAATACAGCTGGGCATCATGCACTTCACCCTTGGCTCAGGACCAAGAGGGACTGGATTCAAATTATGTCTAATTCAAAGACTTCTCAGCTGTGTCACTTGGAACTCACTTGACCTCTGAGTCTAAGTTTCCTCATCTGTATGTAGGAAATGGGATGATTGATTTTTTTTAAGCAATTGGGGTTAAGTAACTTGCTCAAGGTTACACGGCCAGGTGTTTCTGGGTGGGTGCTAAGTGTCTGAGCCCAGATCCGATCCCAGGTCATATCGACTTTGAGGCCGGTGCTCTTACTCACTGTGCTCCCTGGTCACCCCTGATGACTGATTTTCTTAACTGAACCAGAAGTACATGGGAAAATGCCAGTGAATCAATATCATATACCTTAGACAAAGTGGGGAGACCTCTTTGAATTGGAATGACATACATAGAATCATGTTAGGATGGGCTGAGGAAACTTGGCCCCATCCCAGGGCCCATCTGTAAATTATCAAGCAAATTGAGAAGGGTTACATTTGAGAAGTTGGAACAAAAGTGGCATTCCAGTACACCCCCAAGGACCCTCCAAGGTAGGACTGAACTGTGGCAGAGAAGGGAGATATTGAGGGGGATTATCTGTTCCACAGGTATCTTGGAACAGAAGACCCAGATTGAGGGAGTCCCAAGAAAAGATTGGCTTTCCCCAACTTCCTTTCCCAAAGCCTATCTATTCACAGATCCTATAATATTATAATTTGCTTTTCACAACCCCAAACTTTCCAGTAAACTGGAAAACCACAAAGATTCCAGGGATTAACTACATTTAGGTATAAAGACAAAGTTAGGCAGAGAACTCAACTTCTGCCTAACTATGAAGAATTTTCCTACCTAGGGGCTTGAATTAATTTTAACGGAACTCATAATTTTTCATCTAAATTAGACTCCCTAAGAGTGGACTTTAGGGGCCATTTTATCGCTCCAAACTCAAAATGAGCTGATTACTGTAACAGAGTGTTACATGGAAAATGATGACTGTATTACATATTTCAGAGGAATAGCAAGCTGTACGTAATAGATTTGTACTTTCACATATAATCATCTTTCAAAAAATTATGCTATACTAAGGAAATGCTTGTTTTATCCCTCAAATTTAAAAAAAAATTAAAAATGATGGGATTAGCTTTGATGGCCTCCAAGGTCCCTTCCAGTCCCATATCTCTCTCCAGTGCCTAAAGTCCTGGAGATGAGATATGCTATAGACAGTGTGAGAATTATAAGGGGTCTTGGAGACAACCTAATTTAAAAAAAAAATAACATCTTGTAATTTAGGTAATTGAGGACAAGAAGAAGGAAGGGACTTATCCAAGATCATGCAGAGTTATTGAGAAGGAGCTCAAGCATGGGCCCTCCTGGTCTCTTTCTGCCATTTTGAGCCTGGATTTCCTATGCATGACCTCATGGGGGCTGTGAACTGCCTTCCGGTATTTGAAGGCCTGTCATATGGAGGGGTATTGTCATTGCTCTGCCTGGAATAAGAGGGGAGAACCAGGGAGAGTTCTTTAGAGAGGAAGATTTAGGATGGATGTCAGGAAGAACCAGCCTAATGGGAGCTTCCACAGAATGTGTGCTCTCCAGAAGCACAACGGGGCTGCTTTGGGAGGGAATGGTCTCTTCTCTGTTCTGGAGTTGTCTTCTTTCCTCTCTTTGCTCTGATGACCTTATCAGCTCTATTGGCTTTAATTATCACTTCTGCACAGATGAAGCCCAGATCTCTTTGTCCAGCTCCAATCTCTCCCAAGTGTCTATTTCATGTTTTCAACTTCTTGCTGGATGTATCTATACAGGTATCCTACAGACATCTCAAACTCAACATTCCCAGACAGAACTAACATCTCCAACCTCCTTTCCCCACACCATGCACCATTCTTTCTACTTGCCCTGTTCCTGCATTGTGGGCCTTCCTCAGAGGGAAAGATACATGGGAGAGCATCTCTATCTATCCCTGTCTAACAAAGGAGGTTCAATGGGAATGGCCCCACAGGGTTACTGCAAACCTGCCCCACATTCTGTGTACACTTAGGACCTCTATTCTTCCAGTCATTCAGGTTCACATCCAGGGAGTCATCCTTGCCTCTTCCTTCTCCCTCACCTTTGAGTTGCCAAGTGCTGTCAATTCCACCAACTCAATGTCTCACATCTGTCCCCTTCTCTGAGCTCACACCACAGCCATCCTTGCTCAGGCTTTCATCACCTTTCATCTAGACTATTGTAATACCCCCCTACATGGTCTCCCTGCCTCGGATCTCTCCCCTCTCCAATCCAGCTGCCAAAATGATACTGCTCTTCAAGAGCAGGGCTTGCCAGATTATTCCTCTTCTCAAGTAGATTTCCCTTTTTTTTAGGGCAAGTAGGTGGTACAGCACATAGAGCACCAAACCTAGAATAAGGAAAACCTGAGTTCAAAGCTGACCTCAGACAGTAGCTGTGTGACCCTGGGCAAGTCACTTAACCATGTTTGCCTCAGTTTTCTCACCTGTAAAATGAGTTGGAAAAGGAAATGACAAACCACTCCAGTATCTGCTAGTTGGATATGACTGATAAATAACAACACAAACTCCCCTATTCAAACCCTTTTTAAAACCCTCTACAATCTTGCTCTAGCCTTCCTTTCCAGTCTATTTACTTCCTTCCTTTCATGGACCCTCTACTGTAGCAAAACTGGTCTACTTGCTGCTTCCCTCCCATGCACATCACTCCATCTCCTGTTTTCATGCCTTTGCATGGGTGAAGTCCTGTTCTCCTTGCTGGGAATACTCTTTCTCATCTTCATCTGTGCTCATCAAATCAAGTTAGCAAAGATTTGTTAATATGTGCCAGGTAACGTGCTAAGTACGAGAAATACAAAGAAAGGCAAAATAAAAGGCCCTGCCCTCAAGGAGCTCACACTCAAGTGGAACTGGTCTGGTGAGAGACAAGATATGCTTTACTTTCAACATCAGAGCAGTGGAAAGAACTCAGAGAGACCTGAATTCTAGTCCTCCCTCGGCCACTTATGCTCTGTAGAAGCACAGGGAAGTCACTTCCTCAGCTTCCATTTCTTTCCCTGTAAAATGAAGGAATTGAGTTTGATGATATCTCGGTGGCTTTAGAAATAGGATACCTGCTCACCACTCCCTTCTGTATTCTCTGTGACCTTGAGTAGATCACTTGATTTCTCTCATTCCTAATTCCCTCATCAGTAAAATGGAGACAGTAGTAGCCATAGTACCTCAGGCAAGATGATATATGAAATGATGCAAATCTTATGCAAAAATGATGCAAATTATGCAAATCTTAAAATATTCCATAACTATCAGGCACTCTTACTGTTATCTGTTATTGCTGATAATACTTGCATGACTTCAGGCACATCCTGATAGCTCTCTTACCTTTGGCATCTTCATCTGTAAAAAGAAGGATGTTGGACAAGATGGCCTCACTCTAGAATCCAGAAAGAGTGGTATAGCTAATGTCTATGATAACTGCAGGGAAGACGATCTCCTGATGAGTCAGGGTGGTCAGGAAGGCTTCACTGAGGCAGGAGGGGAGGTCTTCAGGTCAATATAACAAATTTGTGACTGTGTTGGGGGAAGCAAAGATGATAAATTAAAATAGGAAGGAGAGGAGAAGGAATAAGAGGAAGATGGTCAGTAAAGGTAAGAGGAAAGAGAGGAAGAAGGAAGGACAAGAGGAACAGGATGACAAACAGGAAGAGGAGGAAGAAGGAAATGAAGACAGAGAAGGATGAGGAAGAAAAAGAAGAGGAAGAGTAAAAAGTTGGAAAGAAGAAAGAAGAATAAGGCTTAATCACTCCCGTTGTCCTTTCTATGACTGGAGTCGTACCAAGAATACTTGCAGTGAGCCTACAGACAATGAACTCAACAAAAACCATTCATTTTGCCCATTGTTGAAATAGTCTGTAGAACATTAAATATTAAGGAATAATTGAGAAGAAAGTGAGTATTATTATAACATGTTACACAGTGTGGTTGATGATGTTTGATGAAATTTTGAGGATAAAGAGCCAACTTGAACTTGCATGTCAGTTTTAGCCCCTGAGCCTGAACTTGAAAGAAGGGAAGACTGGCCAAAGGAAAAAACATGGAGGGCAGAGTTCCAGGCCCCAGATGCCTGGTGTCTCTACTTTTCTCCTATCTCTGGCAGAGGATTAGAAGACAGTCACTGGGATCCTTTGGTGTGTGGGAGACTCTCAGGTCTTTCCAGGATGTGACCATCACAATGATCATTATTTCCTGTTATTGACCTTCCCATACTCTATCCCTCAACCACTCTGGGCAGGCTCACGATGATGCTAATGACAGAAATGAAAAGTTTTGAACCCTGTCTAAGAGAATGTTTTGTATTTCTCATTCCCAGGTTTGGGTGCCCAAATAATCAAGGTTTTCCCCAGGCTTCCATTGCACCTCACCCTCACAGCTTTCAAATGGATGTAACAGGTTCTATGCCTCTTTCTTCTACCCCAGACTAAGGAGTGGGGGATGTTTCAAGGTAACTCTAGCAGTTCCTAAAGTGGCTTATCTCTCAGGCTCATCCTCCCCTTCCCTGGATGCAGTCTTTAGCCTTTTCCTGGAATTGGTCTTAAATTTTGGGCAAAGTCAATGAAACAGAAAATCTCTAATCATCTGCTTGACTCTGCAAAGTTTTACACAGAGTTGGAGTTTTAAAAAAAAGGCACATGGCCTAAGGGTTTGTTGAGAGACAAGAGGCTGCTGAAATTCCAGGGGGACTGAGAATTTGGCTCCTGGACAGCAGCACGTTAGGTCACAAAACTGGCTGGAAGTCATCAGTCTGTTGGGATTTGGGCAGCTGGGCTCAACGATACAATTATTTTTTGATCTCTTTGTGGTAAACAATTTGTCAAAATGTGGAGGATGGCTTGGCTCATGACTGCATGTCTGTTAACCCTCTCTGGGTCTAGGCAGCAGGATGAGATGGGGGATAGCACACTGGACTTGGAGTCAGAAGAGGCTGAGGTCCAGTTCCACCCTCTGAGTGACCTGGGGCAAGTTATCTGATTTCTCCCAGCCTCCTATTCCCTTATCGGTACAATGGAGACAGTCCTTGCACCAAATGGTCCTCCTGGACACCCCTCCTAACCCTTCTGGGTCCTCGCAGTCTGCCTCGAGCATATGGAGATCTCTATCTTCCTCCAATAGGGAGGTTAACCAACCAACCCTGGCTCAACTCTTTGCCTTTTTTTCCCTTCTTATTCCAAGTACTCAGCTATCCTCTCCCATTTCTCCTTCTACCTCTCTGACTACACCCCTTCTCAACCTCTCACTTTCATAGGCATGCGACCTGTATGCTTTTCTCTCTTAACACACTTACCCCGGGTAATATCATTAGTTCTAATGATCAGTTAGTCAGTAAACATTTATTAAACACCTATTATATGTCATGGATTGTGTTAATCACTGGGGATTTAAAAAAAGGCAAAAAGCCATCTCTGCCCTCAAGGAGCTCACACTCTCATGCAAACAAGTATGTAAAAATAAGCTATATGCAGAAAAAATAAAAAATAATTAAAAGAAGAAAGGCACCAGAATGAAGAAGGTTGGACAAGTCAGCTTATAGAAGGGAAGATTTTAATTGGGACTTGTGGTCAGTAGTTGGAGTGGAGGAAGGAAAGCATTCCAGACATGGGGAATAATAGCCAGAAAAAATGCCCAGAGGGGAGAGATGGAGTGGGTTCCATTAATACCTCTTTGTGGGTGACTATACAGTCCTCTTCTCTTCTTCTCACCAGCTTCCACATAGACATCTTCACCTCTGATTCCCCTCCCATAGGCATCTCACATCGCCATGACCCCAAACACCTATAGGATTATTTATTCTGTATTAGAACATATAAACTCGGAGTCAACCTCACTTCTTCATCTTTCATGCCCAAATAATTGTCAGGTTTTGTTGACTATCACGCCATAACTATCTCTTCTCTAGTCACATCCTCATCACTCTCACCTGGGACTATTGCAAAAGTGTCTTATTTAGTTTTATGACTTCCAAGCCATTGCTCCCAAAGCTCCAAAAATTATCTTCCCAAAGCCCAAGTCTGGCCACATCACTCCCTAGCTTAAGAAAATTTAATGGCTCCCTGTTTCTTCAAGGATAAATTACAGTCTTCCCAGCCTGGCATTCAAAGGTCTTCGCATCTGGTTCCAGCTCCAACCTTTTCAGGCTTATTTTCCATTACTCTCCTTCACAAACTCTGCATAACTGAATAAATGAGTAAAACAGCAAAAAAGCCAAAAACAAACCCCTCATTTATTAAGCTCTTACTATGGACCAGGAACTATGCTAAGCACTGGGGACAGAAATACAAAAGAGAGACCCATCATGCCCACAAGGACCATATATTCTAATGGAAGGAGATAAGACATAAAAGGCATTGCTGGCCAGGGACGCATCAGGTCACAGGGTTGGGGACAGGAGCCATAGGGCGGGGCAGGCCCTGCATAGATTCTCCAAAAGAGAGCCGATTGTGCTACTATTCTCAGAGCGAGAAGAAGAAAGCCAAGGAAGGGAACACCTGTAGCAGCATGACTGGATGATGGTCACCAATCAGTCCTGCCACAGGGTGGGGCTAGAAGGGAACCAAACCAATTGTCTTGCTTGCTATTTCTTCACCTGACTTTCATTCCTGCCTCCATGCTTTTTCCTTCCATAGGGAGGAAATTTCCTTCCCCTGCCGTCATGTTCTCTTTTCTCAGCCCTACCCAGTAGGATCTCTAGCATATTGGCCACTTCCTATGGGAAGACCTTTCTGTTCTCGCAAACAGTGAAGATTGTCTCCCTCCTCAGATGATCATGTACATGTCTCTGCTTGCGCACATAGAATGTAAGCTCCATGACAGAAGGAGCTGCTTCTTCTCCTTATGTTTCCCCATTAGCTAGCAGAATACATAATGAATCCTTAGTGGATGGACCTGGAAGCTAAGGGATAGTCAGTCCTCAGGGATGAGCTCCTTCCTACCTCCCCACCTACCTCATGTAAGTGTCCTGTGACCTCCACTAGGTGCCACTTCCCAATGGGTAAAAAATTAGTGGTTATGGCTCTGAAGTCTCTTCTGTCCAAGGTCCCATGTCTGGACCATGAGTCAAGGATAGAAAATGACATGATTTCTGTCCTCAAGGAGCTCAAAAGTAAGATGAGAAAGAAGAAATCCAGGCAAAGTGTTTAAGGATAAACTATGGGGCAGGAGAATGCCTAGGATGACAGCTCCTTAAAGAAAGGGCTCCTCTTCTTTATACAGTGCCTAGGACAGGGACAGACAGATAAAGAGCCTTTCTCTAAAGACTTGGAAAGAACTCTGTCAATGGAGCCACAAAAAAAAAAAAAAAAACAGGCTCATTCCCGATGCTCAGTGAAGAAGGCACAGGTTCCAGGGAGAATCTCAGGGGCTGGAGCCTCGTCCCCGGGGCATTTGCCTCTGGCCCCTGGGAGACATCAGGAGACTGACACGGAGATGCAACTGCTCAGCCTTGGAATTTTAAGGGAGATTCATCTGGAAGACCAATGAATGGGAAGAATGCTGGGAATGACGGCAAAGGGAAAGGGATGGATAACTTTTTTTTCCCCATGGAAAAGCATAAATCAAGGTTGTTATCCAGCTTTTTCTGCTGACCTGTCACTAATAGAAAATGTATGAGGGATTCAGGGCAGGAGCGAGGGGGAGCTAAGGAACTTGGCTCCCAGCACTAGGATAGCAGCTCACATCCAGAGAATCACGGCTTTGGAGTTGCAAGGGACCCGAGAAAGCGAGTCAGCCAAGAAGCATCCACTACCCCCTGACTATGTGTAAGACACTGTACTAAGGGCTAGGAAACAAAGGCAAAACCCCCTGATCCCTGCCTTCACGGAGCTCACCGTCTGCTGAAGGAGACTGCAGGCAAACAGCTGCATGAAAGCAAGATAGATATAGATGGGGTACATGGGAAGACATTGGGGGGAGAGGAAAGACTTCTTACAGAAGGTAGGATTTGAGATGAATCTTGAAAAAAGCCAGGGAAGGCAGGAGGCAGGGCTGTGTAAGGAACGGTCATTAAGACAGGGTAGCTGCCTCATGGAGTGTATGGAAGGGAGTCAAGGTCAGATGTCTGGGAAGGTAGGAAGGGGCCAGGTGGCGGAGGACTTTGGATGCTAAATCAAGGATTCTACATTTGATCCTGGAGGTAAATAAGGAGCCACTGGAGTTTATTGAGTTTAGGGTGATGTGGCCCGATCTGTGCTTTAGGAAAATGAGTAGAGGATGAATTGGAATTGGAATATTTCAGTGATAGAGACCACCCAGAAGGCTATTGCAATAATACAGGGGCAGCTAGGTGGTGCTTTGGTACACAGAGTGATTTGCCTGGAATCAGAAAGACCTGAGTTCCAATCTATGCTCTGACACTTACTAGCTATGTGACTCTGGACAAGTCACTTAACCTGTTTACCTCAGCTTCCTCATCTGTAAAATGAGCTAGAGAAGGAAACAGTAAACCACTCCAGTATCTCTGCCAAGAAAACCTCAAGTGGGGTCACAGAGTCAGACATGACTGAAATGACTAACAACAACAAGGTTCAGAAGCAGGAAGGCTCCTTACCATGGTGGTGGCTACGGGAGTGGAGACAGTGCATGAAAAATAGTGTAAAGGCAGAGACGGTGAAACGACAATGGGCTGCATATGTCGGTACTTGTGGGTAAAGATCTGACCTCCAGGCTTAGAGGGATCCTTGGGAAGTTGGCAAGAAGAGAGAGTGTTGGAGGGAAGGTGCAAGTTCTTCTTTGGATTCAGCTGGAAATGTCCTCGAAGCAGCTGCTGCCTGAAGCCAGACCAGGGGAGGTCAGTCAGTCAGTCATCAGGCATGTGTTAAACATGTACATAGATAGTCACATTGGGGTATATACCAGGTACTTAGAGAGTTAATAAGGGGAGCCAGAGCCTGAGGGGGACAGGAGAAGCCTTCTGAACCAAGTGGTGCTGGAGCAGAAGGAACCTAGGGATTCTGAGAGGCAGAAGCTGGGAGGGAGAGCAGCCCAGCGCAGAAGCACAGAGGTGAGGGAGAGGTCACCCCTGCCTCCTCAGTGGGAAGAGTTCAGACGGACACATCTTAGCACACACTCACCAGCCGACCTGGGGCCAATGTGCACCATGGTCACTGGGTACAGATGGGGGTTAGCTCACCCCTTGGACCAATAGACACTGGGGGTGAAGCCCTGTTTTTATAACATAGAGAGACACATCTGGGGGACTGAGCCTGAGGAAAGGATATCCTTGGGCCCAGAGCAAAGGAGACGACTGATCCATGACGTTTGTCTGTAGGATGGGGCACATGGTCCTATCCCAACACTGCTAAGATTGAACATTCCAAGGACATGGTTACCAAGTCCTTTTCTTTAGAGATGAAGGAACTCAGAGAGCTGGGCTATTTGACCCTAGACTGGTCCCATTCAGAAGTATTCTATTTTGGGGGGGAGGGGGCATAGATGTGACACACTTCAATAATTGCCGTTCAAGGGGCAGCTAGGTGGCACAGTGGATAGAGAGCTAGTTCTAGAGTCAGGAGGACTTGAGTTCAAATCCAGCCTCAGACACTTATTAACCATGTGACCCTGGGCAAGTCACTTAACCCTAATAACCTCTAATAATAATAATAACTGCCATTCAACAAACATTTCCTAAATACCTACTATGTTCAAGGCCCTCTGTTGGGCAGTTCTTGGGAGACTAGCTCCAAGGGGAAGAGGGAAGACCTGAGGTTGAGTCCCACCCACCTTAGACACTTCCTAGGTGTGTGACTCTGGGCAAGTTACTGGACTTCTGTCTGTACCAGCTTCCTCAACTGTCAAATGGGGACAATGACATGCAAGGCTGTTGTGAAGACTAAATTAGACAGCATTTTTAAAGTGCTTACCTCATTCCTGGCACAGGCTGTCATTCAGGTGTCTGACTCTTCCTGGCCCCACTTGGGGTTTTCTTGGCAGTGACACTGGAGTGGTTTGCCATTTCCTTTTCCAGCTTATTTTGCAGATCAGGCAACTGAGGCAAACAGGGTGAAGTGACTTGCACAGGGTCACACAGCTGGTAAGTATCTGAGACCAGATTTGAACTCAGGTCTTCCTGACTCTAGACCCACAGCTCTATCCCCTGTGCCATCTAGGTGTCCTGGAATACAGTAGGCACTTAATAAGTGCTTATCCCTTCCCCCCTTCTCTTCCCTTCCCTCTTCTCCAGCATAAACAACCTCGGTTCTTTTAGTCAGTCCTCATGTGCTTCCCTGGAAGACCTTCATCAATCAGATTGTGCCCCCTCTCCCCTCCCCCATGCGCCCCCCCCCACATGTGTTGGAATTTCTTCCAATATCTCAAGGATTTGATTTATAGCCCTTCCTTCAGTGCAGAGCACAGCCCCTTCCTGGCCCATCTTTGCAGTGACTGGGGCCTCCTGGACCAGATGAACTCGAGAATCCCTCCCACCTTCGGGTCTCTTCTGTTAAATTGCCGTCTTGTGAATTCCAGCATGTGGTTTTTCCCTTCCTGAGCCTCAGTTTCCCCCTCAGTAAAGCAGAGGGGACAACACCCAGGCTTCCTACCTCTTAGGGTTGTTGTGAGGAAAGTGCTTCCTAAGTTTCCCTGTGCGATAGAAAACAGACCTGTTAGTTAAACCCTATGATTTTATTATGTAAAAATGATAGTAAATACAAAAATACATCTTTGGGGAGGCTGCCCTTTTGGAAGGTCTTGCCAGGGGGCCGGATGCAGTGAAGCAGCCTTCAGACCCAAGCTGGAGGTCTCATTCCCCATTTCCCATCCTGCCAATGGCCCTCCTGTGGAGTAGTTCACTTCCTGAAACGGAGCTGTGGTCAGAGCAGAGGCAATGACCCAGGGCGCCTCCCCCCATTTGCCCAGCAGTCCCCCGTGGTCCAAGACTTGAACTTTGCTGCAATTTCCTGGCCCGTGGCTTTAATTATTTCTTAATCAGAGCTGAGCATGGGTGGAAGGGGGAATGGTAGAGGCGGGTGGGGTCCAGCCTGCTGCGGGCCTGGCTCTGAGGCAAGGGGGCTTAGCTGTTTCTGTTTCCATTCCAGGAAAAGCATCCAAGACCCTGAAGTTTCATCCTCAGGGGTCCAACAGTGTGCAGCAACTGACAGCTGGACTGGGCTGTCCAAAGACAAAGTCTTTGGCAAGAATAAACAACACACATACACACATATAAACACACAATAATAACAGCTAGCTCCAAATGAAGGGGAGAATGGGCACATTTTTAAAAGCCATTCAGTGATGGCAGATCTGAGTGCCCCCAGTGCAACAGCCCCCAGTTCGGCAGGCTTTAAAAGTACTTTCCTATAGCCTCATTTTACAGAGAGGAAAACTAAGGCTCATGGGATCTGGTGCTGATAGAAAGGACCTGAGACGTCACCGGGTCCGATCTTTTCAGTTTATGAGGGAGGGGTTGGGAGCACAAGGAGGGGGCAGATTGAATCTCCCAAGGTCAAACAGCCAACAGGGAGGGGAGATGGGGAGTCAACCCCCCATTCTCTGACTCCAAAGCCAGTGAGATTTCTACTGTGCCATATGAGGGGCCATGGGGACAGAATTTAACCTCACAACCGGCACCAACTTTCTGTAGGATTTTCTGTAAGTAAATTCACCTCCCAGAGCCTTTGTTTCTTCCTCCGTAAAAGAGGCCAGCTGCTGAAACCCTTGCTTCTCTAGAAAGCTTCTCTCCATCCAGGAGCATTTCACATCAGTGCTGGTTTCCAACCTGGCACTATATTGGGCAATATTGTGGTGACATAGTACTGGGCAAGCGGTCCTTGGAAGAGTCATAACCTCATAGACTGAAAGGTGGGAGAAACCTTGGAAGCCCCCCTCACCCCCATTTTAGAGATGAGGAAATGGAGGCCCACAGAGGTTAAATGACTTGCCTGAGCTCATCAAGGTAAGAAAAGGCAGAGCCAGGGTTTGACTCCTGACTCCTAGGTGGCTTCATGGTATGTGGAGTCAGGAGGACTCATTCCCCTGAGTTCAGGTCTGAGCTCAGACACTCACTAGCAGTGGGACCCTGAGCAAGTCACTTAACCCTATTTGCCTCAGTTTCCTCATCTGTAAAATGGAGAAGGAAAAGGCAAATCTCTCCAGTGTCTCTGCTGAGAAAATCCCCAGTGGGGTCAGTAGAGTCGGACATGACTGAACAATCACAATTTCTTCAAAGTGCTGGGCATACATCATCTCATTTGAACCTGATAATACTCTGGGGGTATTGTTTTATTGTTGAGAAAATGGAGGCAAAAGAGGTCAATGATTTGCCCAGGATCACATTGTCACTGAGTGTCTGAGGCTGAATTTGAGTTCAGGTCTTGCTGACTCTTGGCCCATCGCTCTATTCATGGTGCCACTTAGCTCGGAGGACAAGTACAAAAGGGAGATGTTATACTACAAGGAAAAAGAGCTAGCTGCGCTAAGCTTCAGAAAGACTGAGCCTCGTGTGGAGTGCTGAGAACAATGAAACGTGGTTGGCTGTTTTTGTTTTTAATTGTGTTGGGGAAAAGAAGGTCTGAAAGGAAGACATAGTTATGATAAAGGGAGGCGGCCTGCTGTGGTGGGGTGAGCACCAGATCTGAAGTCAGCGAGTCCATGCTCAAATCTTAGCATTATTTCTGACTGGCCTGTGGAGTTACATGGCTTACTTCATCTTTCTGGCTTCTAGCCTCCCCTGCTATAAGACCAAGGGATTGAATTAGAATATTTCTAAGACACCTTCCAGTTCTGTGGTTCATGGCCCTAAGTGGCAGAGCCAGGATTCGACCTTAGCTACGATTCCTAGCCTTGTAAACCTCAAACAGATCCTTGTTTACCATGCAAAGTGCTTTAAATGATCACACTTTATTTCTACAACACCATAGTGACATGATTCCACTTTTCTTCTCATCTTAAAGAGGGAAAAAATGAGGCATAGAGAGGTCATATGGCTTGCCAACATTCTAGTATCTGAGGCAGATTTTGAATCCAGGTATTCAGGACTCCAAGTCTGTCCCTCTGTCCCTCGCCCTGCTGTGGCCAATGGCTCAGGTCAGGGGACAGGTGAGCAAAGAGCATGTCCTCTTTACTTCTATATTCTTTGAGGATCACTGGAAGTCGTCTTTATTAAACTGAGGTTTAGTGCCATGTAGCTCTCAGCCCAGCTCCTTCCACAGCTGGGTGAAAATGAAAGAGAAGAGAGTTATAAGCCAGGTCTCCTGGCCCCCTGTCCAGTACCCTTCCTATGACGCCAGCTGCAATTTATTTACTTCAATCTACTTTCTAGCTCAAGCCATTGACCCGGAGAAGAACAAACTTGATAGATAGTCCTTGACTCTGGGGCTAGAAGCCACCACGTTGGTTTGTGCTACAGCAGGAGACAAAAAAAAAATCTCCCATCCGGCCAAGCTCCAGCTCCCATCCCTCCCTCCCAAAGTAAACATTGCCCTTCACTAAATGGATGACCTCCAAGTCACACTAAGTTAAATAAAAACATCAGTTACCAGGAGCTGCTGCTGCTGAGGGGCATTCTTTAGAATGAATGAGCAAATAAACACATCATATGTTAGCAAAAAAAAAAACCTTGTCTTCAAAAATACTTACTCAGTTATCTAGAGAGAGCATGGTGCACTGGAAAGAACCATGGCTCTGACCTTGACTCATATTAGCTGTGTGGTCATGGGTCTCAGTTTTCTCATTTGTGAAATAGGGAGTAAACAGCACTGGGATAGGAATCTAACTCACAGAGGTATTGTAAGAAAGTACCTGATAGGAAAAAAATGCTAACATTGGTAGGAAATATTTGAATGGTCTGAGAAAATAAGCATGGTCCCTCAACACTAGAAAAGGGCAGATGTCTAGATTTTTAACAAAGAAAGGAGAAAGGCATCAAAAATCTGTAGACCAGCAAGCTTGAGTTCCGTCCTGGATGCAATTCTCAAGTGGATTATTAAAGGGATGGTGAGTAAACGTCTAGAGAAGAAAACAGCGATTGCAAAGAGCCAGCTGGGCCTCACCAAGAGCAACTTGTCAGACTCAGCTGAGTTCTGTTTCTGCCAAGGTGACTGTGCCAGTCCACTAGAAGAAACGTAGAGACATGATTTTGCCAGATTTTAGAAAACGGTTTGAAAAAATCTCATTTTATTTTTGTGTAAAAAAATGGAGAAATCCAAGCTAGATGATAATAGTTGGGTTGGATTCAGAGTCAATAAGAATGACCAGACACAAGGAGAGTTTGCTGTCAATATAATTCCGTTCAATAAATCCATTTATTAAGCTTCTTCCTTCATTTTCTTGCTCTGCTTCTGACTGTGTTCTACCCTTTGTAGGCACTTCACCCCATTTTCAACTTTTTGTATGTCGTCTTCCCCCCATTAGAATATAAGCTCCTGGAGAGCAGGGGCTTTGTCTTTCTTTTTGCTTGTATTTGAATCTCCAAGACTTATCCCTTTATCTGGTACATAGTAAGTGCTTAATAAATGCCTGTTGCTTTGCCTGTTACCAGATCCTACTTAAGGATTGTAAGGCATTGTACTAGGCTTTGGGGATGTAAAGGCAAGGAGTATCAGCTTTGAGAGGCCTCCTTGGAGTACCCTAAACTTCTCTGTGTGTCCCTGGGCAGCCCAACATTTTTATCAATGACTTGGTTAAAGGTGTAGGTGGCATGCGTATCAGATTTGTAGATGATATCAAATGTGAGAGACAACAGGGGTGACAAGGTTAAATCCTCCAGGGCATGGTGGGTGCCACTGTGTACTGAATAAAGTTTTACTTAATTAATGGATTAGAATACCAAGCTTTAATTAAGACAAGTAGGCAGCATCAAAGATAACATGCTGGACAGAATATTGGACTCATATACAGATCTAAGTTCAAATTCTATTTCAGACACCAACTATATGATTCTGAGTAAGCCACCTATACTCTCCGGACCTCAGTTTCCTCATCTGTAAAATAAAGATGTTAGACTTGAGGGATTTTAAGTAAGGTTCTTCCCAGTTCTAAAGATTTGACCCTTTGATACTATGAGTGCTAGATGTAGAAGACATGAGTTCAAATTCCATCTCAGACACTTAATATCTGTGTGACCTTGGGAAAGTTAACCTTTCCTAGTCTCAGTTTCCTCTTGTGTAAAATGGGGATAACAATTGTACCTATTTTATAGGGTGGCTGTAAGAATAAAGTTAGATTTTATGCCCTCCCTTCCTTCATCTCTCCTTCCCTCCCTTCCTTCCTTCATCCCTCTCTCTCTCCCTTCCTCCCTTTTTTTACTTCCTTCCTTCCACTGAGTGAAGGCCATACTTGGAAATACTTTTGTCTTGTCAAGGCAAGACACAGACAGCATAATGCTATTAAGGATAAAGCTGTGGATTGTCTTGCTTTATCTTACCCAGACTGGGAGTGCCTTACACCAGACTAGAGCAGACTTACAAGTCTAAGGTCACTATTGATCTACAAGGAAGCCCTGACCTAGTCTGACTGCCCATCCATAGGCATCTTGGTGACCTTGATATGATAAAGAGAAAAACAACTTACAGAAATACTTTGGGAAAAGTTGGTATCAGGCCACAAAGTATAGAATAAAGGTTGAAAAAATGTAAATAAGTTTGGAATTATTGAATGGAAATGGATATTTGTTTTCTATCAGAGGGTGCCTGTGGAACAGTTAAGATCCAAGAGTTGAATCAAAAGGCCCTCATGGGTGATGACCATTTATTTGTTGTTTCCTTATTGACATATTATTCATTGTGTTTATGCAGATGAGTCATGTAGAATTGTTTACAGAAAAGAGGGGTTTCACAATGTTGATTCAGGACTAGTTATATACCACCAAAAGATTACAGATAAACTATTCCAAAGGAGACTAGACATATTGATCAATGCAGGCTATAAAAAAGTAAAAATGAAAAAAAAATTCAGACTGAAAAAATTTAGCACTTGAGGAATACTGAGTAAGAGAGCCTTGTGGCTAGAATAATATATATTTATTGCTATCTTTCATATATTAATGGATGACAATCAATCCCCATACTATAAATACTCTTTTGGATTAAGGATTAAATTCCCTACTTTGGTCTCATTTACTACATTCGGATTGGAACCATCTGTCCCTGCTTACTTGGTGGGATTCTTACCCATGTCCTCCCATAATTTCATCACAGGGGTCCACTCAAGGTTCTGGAGGTCTTCCTCACTCTCTCCTGACATCACAAATATACTAATGGGTACAAAGGCAATCTGTTTGTCATTACCCTTACCAGGTGACCAGCCTGTCTTCCCTTCCTATGATGTCATTCTTGATGGTTATAAATGAAGAACCTAAATAATCCCTGAGAACTCAATAAATAAATTGTGCTTGAACTGGAGGATTATCTCAGACAAAACTGTTGCCCACTATTGTCTGGATGTCACACTGATCCTCAATATTTAAGAGTGAATCTAACAGATGTTACCATCCCAAATCCTCTTTATCTCTAAGTTATGTGCAATGAGACATTTCCATACAGAGACAATTAACAGAAAAAATCAAACTCATGTGTGAATAGGACAATCACCCCTGGAGGGTCTACTACTGGGATGGTACCCAGGACACTTTCAGGGGGCCCAAGGAGGATGAGCTCACATCTGCCATACTCCAGCTACACAAAGCACTTCTTGAATCGACTTGTGAAAAAATCTGCAGAATATTCAATGTAAAGAATTGTATCAGAATGGCCACTCATCCCAGAACTTTCTGTCTGAACTCCATCCAAAAAGGTGAGAAGAAAATCAGTAATAGTAATAATAAGGTATTTATCACCCCCATTGCCCTGTTTGCTTCTTAAGCATTGGCAAACCTAGAGAAAATGAGTTCATCTCCTAACATTTTCATTTGATTACATATAACAGTTATTTTAATTACTTCCGTAATATTCTGTAGAACGCTGAATATAAAAGAGGGGGGAAAGTATCACAATGCCTACTATGTGCCTTTTTACAGATGAGGGAAACTGAGGCAAACAGGTTTAAGTGACTTGCCCAGAGTCACAGAGCTAGTGAGTATCAGACCCAGTGCCCTATCTGTGGTGCCACTTAGCTATAGAAGAGGATACTGACTTGTCCCATGATGAGATCAGTTCTATCTGAACCCACTGGAAAAGAGAGATTACCAGCACCATCTTGGAACTGGACTAGGCATAATGTTGTAGTCACCTCTAGGCTCCTCCAGCCCAGAGTAATGGCTCCCTTCTTGAAACTCACCTCACAGGCAGACAGCAAAGCAAGGAGGGCATCATGGAGGAAAATACATTCTGAGGACTGAGACACAGGATTCTTGAGTGTCCCTGTGTTTATGCCTGGCAGAAAGAGAGCTCCCTGAGGACAGGGAGCACATCTTGGAAATGTGGTGCAATGGAAAAAGTGCTAGCCTTGGACCCCCAAAGACCTTCAGACACTTCCTCCCTACGAGACCTTGGGCAGGTCCCTTCACTTCTCTGGGACTGATCTGTAAAATGTGGAGCCTAGACTCAGTGATCTCTAAGGTCATGCCATATATAAATCTCATCGAAATTTGGTGTCTCCCCCAGTGCCTAAGCCATTAGGTTCTTCCTCAACAAGCATTGAATGGAAGTGGATTGAATTTACTATGAAATATGGGAAGGACTTGAGGAACTGACATATCGCGTGATTCAGGAAGCAGAAAATCTTTGCCATTATCTTTCTTAAGACACTATTATTGGGAGAGGTCGGTGGGCACTGCCCCTTCCCAGCAGCTGGCACTGCCCATTTCTAGTAAATGCCATAGAAGATGGTCAGGAAGAGACTGAGCAGCCATCTGAGGAGACTCAGTTTGTCCCTGGTCTAATACTTCAATGAAAATTAGTGAGTTATTATTGTGCTTAGATTAACAACAATATATTTGAATTAATAATTAAATAATAATTATAATTATATGAATAATACAATTATAAATTAAACAAGTTAGTTATTACTTAACAATAGTACATTTGAATTTGTAACAATTATAATTATATAAGTAATATAATTATAAATTAAATAAATTAATTATTACCAATGGCAACTAATGTCTATATCTGTTAAATACTTGAGGTTTGCAAAACATCCGACGTTTATTACTTCCTTTGATATTCACAATAACCCTATGAGGTGGGTACTTTTATTTTCCCCATATTACAGATAAAGAAATCAGGACTCAGGGGGATTACATAAGTTGTCCTGGGTCACACAACTAATCAGTGTCAGGCAGGATTCACACTTGGGTCTTTCTGACTCAGTCTGCCTCAGCATACATCTACTATGTGCCAGGCACTGTTTGGGGTTTTTTTTTTGGGGGGGCAGCAGACCATGTCTTACATCCCTAAAGACAATAGCAGAGACTGTTAGACGATGACTGTGCAGGGAGAGAGGCAGCAATGTGGTATGGTAGATAGTAAGGTGGCCTATGAATCAGGAGGACTTGGGTTCAAGTGCTGCCAAGAACTGTAGGCAGGAGTACTGTCTGTGTGACCTTGCATAAGTCACTTAACCTCAGTACACTCAAGCCAAGACTCTTAGCTGCAGAGTAGGTATAGACCTGCATCTGTAGAGGTAATTTCCTCACCAGGAGTGTTTACAGTCGCCAAGTCCAGACTATTGGGCAGAGTGCTGTCCTCAGTACTAGGGGAGATGTGCAATTAGATAAACTAAGCACAGATAACCTTGTCCTGATAGAGCTCACAGTCCAGAAGGGGGATAAGTCACAGAAAGAGGACGCTGGCCAACAACACCAACTGGACAGGGCACAGGGGAGTTTCCTGGGGGAAGTTGTTACCAACAGGGACAAGGCCAGGGAGAAGGTGGAGATGGAACGAGCCTTTAGAGAGTTATTCAGTGGGTAGAGGAAGGGCAGGAGGATGGTCTGGACAAGGCAGCCGTCTGAGGGCACGCAGTAAGCCATCCTCAGTCTGCTTCCTGGAGTCCTGCTCCTTGGGTTGAATCAGCAAGAATTAAGCTAAGAGGAGGGAAGACAGGAGGGATGAATCCAAGACCCCCTGGGACCCTTGTGTTCCTCTCACAGGCTGGTACAGCTGACAAATGGCATCGGGCTGCCGCTCTCCACCCAGCTCCTTTCCTTTGGACCTTTCCATCATGGCCCAGGGGCTTCTTTATGCTGTCAGAACTTTAGCCCCGGTGCCTCATCAGTATTCTCTGCCCCCTGGCCTTCTCCTTTGGATTGGAGAGCCCTCATGGAAGGAGGGGATCCATGCCAGCCCTCTCTTCACGACCCACCAGGCTGCTGCCTTTTTGGATCTTGTTCTGGGAACTTCTTCATTAAACTCACATCAGTCCTGGCACTTCCACCTCATTGTCTCCCCTTGTTCCTGGGCCCCTTTCTCCCTCAGATTGGAACCCAGAACTTTCACTTGAGAGGGACCCCCAGAGTGGTTGTCTCAGAATTTTCTTGTATGCTCTGGATGTAACCCTTCTGACTTTTCCATCATGCTATGTGCCTTCCCTCTTGCTCTCCCTTTTCGGCTTCCTTCTGTGTGTTGTCTTGCTCCATTAGATTGTAAACTCCCTGAGGGCAGGGGCCATCTTTCTTTTTTCCTCTATTTGTATTCTCAGAACTTGTCACAGTATCTGGTACACAGTAGGCGCTTAATAAATGCTTATTGACTGAATGACATGACAAATTCTAAGCCACTGCAGACTAAGTTTGGGGGCCTCACACAGAGTTGTTGTTCTTTATAGTTATGCAAACATCTACCTTCTGGGATCCCTTTAATACCAGATTCTGAATAACCGCCCTGATGCCACATGATAGAATGGGGTGGGGAACAAAACAACAAAATCAATCACCCTGTTGTGATTGAACCTGGTAACAAGGACAGTCATTGGACCAAACTCGAACACTTGGAACAGAATTTTTGGACGGTGCTTTTGGAGGCAAAGTCCAGAATGATTTCTTCATAGGATTACCCGCATCCTGGAAAGAGCTGTTTAACTCTGCCTTCATTTTATAAACCAAATGGTCCAGCACTGATGAATTCATGATAAAATGATTTAGTTTCTTTTGCAGAAAATCCCCCCTCCTCCCATTCTACCTCATTCTCCCCGAAAACATGGATTCAAGGCCTAACTTCCCCCTGAAAAATATGTCTTTCATTAAACCAGATCAGTCCAGACCAACAAAAGAATCTGATTTTTCCAATCTGGACAAGACAGGCAGGTTCTAATTAGGGGGCATATAAGTGGAGAGGAATACAAGCTTAATGATTATAGGAAAATTGTTCGCTGATGAAATAATGAGGAAACATTATATGGCAATGAGATTAAGAGGAAGACAAACGACCCCGTTATCTAAATCAATGCAGACTGTCAGGGATCTTAATTTCACCAACCATTAGCCCAATGCCATTTTCAGAAGGTAATAACCGACATGAGAGATTACCTTAAGAGGAAACTTGAAAAGTAAGCACCATATGAGCAAAAAGACATTTAAATTTTATGAATCTGCTGTTTTTTCTTTTCTATTTCAAGAGATTTGGGGTTTTATTGGGGGTCTACCTGTCACTGACTCCCAGGACAACCCTTCCTTTGTGTAGTAGATGGCTTTTTTTATGTCATGGTGACTACAAAATAGACAAGCAAGCAAATTAATTAAATCATCCCCTGGTGGGCCACCTTCTCATATTGAGACTTTCCAAAATTATCTAGGCTGATCTTGGACAACAGACACACAATTCACCCAACAGCTCATAATTAAAATATTTCCAGCTCAGAATCGAGGATCACAGAAACCATGGTGTCAGGGAATTTCAGAACTGGAAGGAACCTAAACTTCCATTTAAGGCACTTCATTCCCCAAAAGAATGCCCCCCCATAGCAGACCCTAAGAGTGGCCATTTGGCGTCTGCTTAAAGATGTTAAGAAAGGAGAATCCACCATCACCTGAGGCTTCCCATTCTACTTTGGCCTACCTCTCCTAGCTAAGCAGTTTTCTTTTTAATTTCCCCTACCCCACTCCCCTTATATCAAGCCTAATCTTCTTTGTAAATTTTCCCCATAGTTCCTAGCTTTGCTCTCTGGGGATGATCAGAAAAAGCCTAATTTCTATTTCACATAGCAGTCTTTCAACTGTCTGAAAACATCAGTTATGACCCCTTCCCAAAAGCTTCTCCAGGCTTAATGTACCTAGTTCCTCAACAACATTCACATGGCTATGTGGCACGTTATGTCTCTAAGTATCAATCAGTCAATATTCATTAGGTGCTTACTATTTGCTAGGTGCTGGCAATAACAAAGGGGGAACAAAAGCAAAATAGGCCTTGTCCTCAGGGAGCTTACATTCTATTGGGGGAAACCCCATATACATTAATGGGTAAAGGATACAGATCCTGTCTGCTAACCTTTGTATGGTCTTGAGCCAATCTGTGTCATTCTTAAAATGTGGCACTCAGAACTGGACACAATGATGTTAACGTGTTCTCACTGGGCCAGAGCAGATATCTAAATCCTATGCTCTCCTTCATAAAATTGTTCACTCTGACTCCTCCCTTCCCTGGAATCCCATTGAAATGAACTGTGCACTGCTTCCTAAAAGGACTAAACATTGATTCTGATTGTGTAATAATACACACTGACCACATTTCTAGAGTTCCTTAGAGATGTAAAGCACTTTATTCCTCATCATCACCCTTTAAAGTGGGCATTTCAAGCAGTTACCATCTCTGAGCCTCAGTTTCCCATTCTGTAAAATAAGGGGGTTGGACTCAAAGTTTTGTCTAACTCTAAATCTGCTGTTAATACGTGCCTTCCTTCTGAACTTATCTTCTATTTGCATTGTGAATATCTTATATGTGTAGTTACTTGCATGTTGTCCTGCCCTTTAGGATGTGAGTCCCTTGAGGTCAGGCAGTTTGTATTTTTTTCTCCTTTTCCCTTTCTTTCTACCCCCAGCACTTAGCACAGTACCTGGTACATAGTGAATACTTCACAAATATTTACTGACTGACTGACCTTGAATCACTTTTCATAAACAAAAGATACAGACCTAAATGGAGATATAATAAATCCTAAATATAGAGTTAGTTGAAGAATAAATTATAGAAATGATAACTATGGAAAAGAAAGTGATGATGTGACAATATATCATAATTTCTGGGATGCAGCTAAAGTCATTCTCAGAGGTCAAATTATATCCCTAAGAACAAATATTGGCAAAATAATAATATAGATGATTAATGAAATGAATACACATTTCAAAATTGGAAAGCCAATGCACAAAGTCAAAATAAACCCCCAAGAAAGGTTGAAAAGTAGAGGAGAAATAGATAAGTTGGAATGCTAAATAACTTTAGAAATGATAAATAAAACTAAGATCTTGTTCTATGAAAAGACTGACAAAATTAATAAGCCCTTAGTCAACCTGATTTTAAAAAAATAGAGTGAAAAATAAAATTAACAAAATAAAAATAAACAAGATGAAAATTGAAACTCAAGGGAAATTAAGAAAAAATCAGATCCTACTATATAGAACTGTATATGAATGGGAGAGAACTTTAAAAAATAGTGATTTCTGGGTGACCAAGATGGCAGACTAGACATTTTTTTCTGATCCTCATGACCTCTTGAGCCTCTCAAAATCAGAAATTATTCAACAAAGATAAAGCAACTCTAGCTGTCTCCATGGTCTAGGACGAGAACCCAAAAGAAGCTAAAGAAACAAAACAAACCATGAACTATTGTCAACCTTGAACTCACTTAGCACCTCTCCTCCCACTGTACTGGCCAACCCAAAGATGCAACACACTTGCTTGCAGAAAAACCCAACCCCACACCCTAGTGCCTCCACCCTCTTTTCTTGTGAACATCCAAGTTCCAGGATGCAGAAGTCTGCTAGGACCTCAGTGCCTAGAGCCATGGCATCATTTTATGTTACAAAAAGATTTCTGCAGGAGAATGGAGGAACAGAGGAAAAAGATAGGACATGTGTCTGGACTTGAAATAGAGCTCAACTCCATGCCTCAACACTCCCCTACCTGTCCCCAAAGTTCTACCAGTGTGATAGAGCTCTGAACTGCTGGGCCAGAAGAACACAGGGCTGTGTGACACTCCACTAAGACTGAAAGAATCTAGTATCTACCTGGACTGGTTGTGTCCCCCCCAAAAGGGGCAGAGACCTAGACTGGGGAACTGTAGATTACCCATCATGGGAGGAGGCTGAGATGCTTGGAGACCTAATTTCCAGACCACTGGGAGGAGGGAATCGTAAAGTGAGCAATAAAGGAAAATGGTGGGGAAAAGATGGAAATTACCAAAGATCTCTGGAAGAAGAAAACTCAAAGACTTTGAACATAAACAGGTAAATCAATAGGAAAAACATTAACAGCAGAAGGAAATTTGGCCTCCAGATCTAGTAAATGAGGTCAGGCATCTATGAATCAATACAGCAAAACAAAGGAAAATGATCCAACACTTGGTGAGCTCAAGGACCCTGTGGAATACAAGAACATGGAACAACTTTTTTCTGAGTGGTTTAAAAGAGAAATGAGAATTATGAGATAAAAAAATAAGGCCTGTATGGCAAAAATAATTGGCAGAATAGAAAAACTTAAATCTGAGATAGCAAGTTTAACTAAAGAGAAAAAAGAGAGAACAATTGGTTTGGAATGCAAATATACTGAAGTGAAAGACAATCTAGAAGAAGCAAAAGAAAAAAAAATAACATTAAAAGAAAATGTGGTCTTTATCCAAGAAAAACATACAAATCTTGAAGACAGGCTATGTGGAGAGGTTTATAGGTTTATAAATCTCCCAGGGGAAAATAACAAGTCAAAAACCCCATGTTTATTGAAGTTTGAAGCCATTTGTTTGCTAACAAAACTGAGAACATAAAAGAAATAGAATACCTTCAAAAATATGAAACATCTAACCTATCAGAAGACAAGATAGAGATCATAAATATCTTAATCTCAGAAAAGGAAATTGAACTATAAGGGAACTTTTAAAGTGAAAAATCTTGGCTTTGATGGATTCACAAGAAAATTCTACAATTCCTAAATTATTCTCAAAAATTGAGAAAGACAAACACCCTTCTAGAATCTTTTTATGAGACAAATACAGTTCCAATATCTAAACCAGGGAAGGATAAAGCACAGAAAGAAAACTATAGGCCAATACCATTAATGAATATTGACTAAATTTTAAAAAACAAAATCCTGTCAAACAGACCAAAGTGATTCATCTAGTAAAGCATTCATTACAACCAAGTGGGATTTATGCCAGATATGCAAAGATGATTCATCGTTGTGGAAATAATCAACATAATTAATCGTATTAAAAAACAAAACATTTGAACTACATGATTCTCAATAAATGAAGTCTTTGAAAAATTACAGCATTTTATGCTAAAAATTTGACAAAGTAAAAGCATAGGGGGACTTTAAAAAATCATAAAAAGCATTTATCTAAAACCAAAATCAAGCATTAAGTGCTTGTTGTAAATATGGCAAACAAGATTTTCTACTCTCAAAGATGATGGAGTAAAAGGAGTACCTCTGCTGGGCTCCGGCTTCCACCTTCTCCAATCCATGTAAAAAGGGGACTCTAAACAAACTTTGGAGCTGCAAAACCCACAAAATGACACAGAGAAGCTAACCTCCCGCTGACAACAGCCCGGGAGGCTGGCAGGAATCAGCCAGCGCAGCACTCTGGGAGCCCCAGCACCACACCGAGCCTTTAGCACCAGGGCGGGCCTGACAAGCCGCCAGCCAGAGGGACTCCAGATCAGCAGCAGCTGTGGCCATTTCCAGATTTATCAACACATAGATGCGAAGGACAAAGTGAGAGGTCAGTGCAGTCTGGACTTTGGGACCCAGTAAGTGGGAATGCGTGGCTTTTACCCCCAGGGTGAGAAGCTGCTGAGATGCTGGCACAGCCGGCCAGTGTCACATGGCAGCTTCAGCTCCTGGCCTGCAGAGTGTAGGGACCAAGCACCAGTCTCAGGGGTAATCACTCTTGCTTTAATCTGCTTGGATCTGGATTGCAGTCTAGGGTGGAGGTCCTGGGGTGTGTGTCCAGGTTGCCAGAGCATGTGGAGACCTCAGAGAGGGCACCCATCTAATACCTCCAGCAGCTGAGAAAACCCCAGCGTTTGGGACAAAAGCTCCCCTGTCTGGTGGCAGAGTCCTACTGTGGCAAAAAGCCCAGGGGTCAAGTTACTGAGGGGTGGCACGACCAGGCAAAGAAAACAGAGCAGACAGAAGATTCCAACATTAGACTCCTATTTTGGGGACAAAAAGGAGCAAAGCATGGAACAGGAGGAAGACAGTGAAGTCAGAACTCCTGCACCAAAAGCTTCAAAGGAAAATACAAGCTGATTATAGGCCATAGAAGCTGATAAGAGAAATGGAGGAAAAATTGGGAAGAGAAATGAGAATGATGCAAGAAAATTATGAAATGAAAGTCAACAGCCTGACTGAGGAGAATAACACCTTAAAAAACAGACTAACTTAAATGGCAAAAGAGGCTCAAAAAGGCAATGAGGAGAAGAATGTCTTAAAAAGCCAAATTTGCCAGATGGAAAAAGAATCTCAAAAGCTCACTGAGGAGAGTCATTTCTTCAGAATAGATTGGAACAAATGAAAGCTAATGACTTTATGAGAAATCAAGATGCTGTTAAACAGATCCAAACAAATGAAAGAATAGAAGGCAATGTGAAATATCTCATGGAAAAACCACTGACTCGGAAAATAGATCCAGGAGAGATAATTTAAAAATTATTGGACTACCTGAAAGCCATGGTCAAAGTAAGAACCTAGAAATCATCTTCCAGGAAGTTCTCAAAGAAAACTGCCTTGATGTTTTAGAACGAGAGGGCAAAATAGAGGTTGAAAGAATCCACCGATCACCCCCTGAAAAAGATCCAAAAAAGAAAACTCCTAGGAATATTATAGCCAAGTTCTGGAATTTCCAGATTAAGGAGAGAATATTACAAGCAGCCAGGAAGAAATAATTTGAATATTATGGAAACACAATCAGGATAACTCAGGATCTGGCAGCTTCTACACTGAGGGATCGAAGGGCTTGGAATATGATATTCCAGAGGGCAAAGGAGCTGGGATTGAAACCAAGAGTCACCTACCCAGCAAAACTGAGTATCATGTTTCAGGGGAAAATATGGTCATTCAGTGGAATAGAGGACTTTCAAGCATTCTTCCTGAAAAAACCAGAGTTGAATAGAAAATTTGACATTCAGATACAAGAAACAAGAGAAGCATGAGAAGGTAAACAGGGAAAAGAAATCATAAGGAACTTATCAATGTTGAACTATTAACATTCCTACATGGAAAAACAATAATTATAACTTATGAAACTTTTCTCAATATGTGTATATATGTTTACAGGTATACATAGATAGAGGGCACAGGACCAATTTAACAGGAAGTGATGATACTTAAAAGGTGAAATTAAGAGGTGAGAGAGGAATATAATGAGAGGAGATGGAGAGAGACAGAATGGGGTAAACTATCTCATATAGAAGAGGCAAGGGAAAATGGTTACAATGGAGGGGAAGAATAGGAAGGCAAAAAAGAATGGGTCAACCTTATTCATATTAAATTTGTCTTGAGGAAATGAAATACACACTAAATAGGATATCTCACCCTACAGGAGAGTAGGGGGGGAAGGGGTTGAGAGGGGGGATGATGGAAGGGAGGGAAGGCTGGGGGGGAGGGAAGTTGGGAGCACCCACTTTTGAAAAGGGATGGGATAAAAGTAGAGAACAGAACAAGTGGGATAGGAGGGAGGGAAATATAGTCAGTCTTTTACAATATATCTACTATGTTATTGTTTTGCATTACCCACACATGTACAACCTATATTGAACTCCTTATCTTCCCAGTAAGGGTGGGAGACAAGGGAGAAAGGGAATGAATCTGGAATACAAACCTTTAAAATCAAATACTCAAATATATACATATATATATATACACACATATATACACACACACACACATACATACATACTATTATTAATGCTATTTTACATGTAATTGGGAAAAAAGATATACAGGCACTGGCATAGAGTTCACTAGAAAAGTTGAAAGGGGTATGGGAGAAAATATGGAAGAGAGCAGATTGGAGGAGTGGATATCCTGTGGGACTGCTATTTTGGGGCGGTGGGTAGGGGAAAAACTGGGAGAAAATTTGTAACTCAAAATCTGGCGGAAATGAATGATGTAAATCAGAAGTTAATAAAGCATTTGAAAAAAAAGATTTTCTACTCTTCCCATTAATAATTAATATAGTTCTGAGAGGCTAACAACAGCAATAAGAGAAGAGAAAGAAATTAAAAGCATAAAGATGTGTAAAGAGTAGATAAAACTATATTTGCTGATGATTTAATGGTGTATTTGTAGAAACTAATTGGGACAATTAATAGTTTTAGCAAAGTTACATGCTACAAAATAAATCTTCAAAAATTAACAGCATTTCTATTTAATATTTTATTTTCCTGCCAATTACATGTAAAAATAATTTTAAACATTCACTTTTTGAGATTTTGAGCTTCAAATTCTCTCCCTCCCTTATTTCCTCCTTCATTGAGAGGGCAAGCAATTTGCTATAGGTTTTATATGTGCTGCCATAACAAAACACATTTCCATATCAGTTGTATTATGAAAGAGAACACAAACCTGCCCCCCCCCCAAAAAAAAGACCCAGAAAAATCAAATAAAAATGTATGCTTTGATCTTCATTCAGACACCATCAGTTCTTTCTTTGGAGATGGATAGCATTTTCAGAATCGTCTTGGAAAATTGTATTGCCTAGAATAGCTAAGTCATTCACAGTTGATCACAATCTTATATTGTGATTACTATGTACAATATTCTCCTGATTCCATTCTTTTTATTTTGCATTCATTCATTCATATAAATCTTTCTAGTTTTTTTCCTGAGAGTATCCTGATTATAATTTATTATAGCACAATAGTCACAATCACATACTACAACTTATTTAGCCATTGCCCCATTGATGGGCATCCCCTTAATGTCCAATTCTTTGCCACCATAAAAAGAACTGCTATAAATATTTTTGTACACATAGCTCCTTTTTCTTTATGTTTGTGATACAGACTAGTAGTGGTATTGCTGGGTCAAAGGGTTTTATAGTCCTTTGGGAATAATTCCAAATTGCTCTCCAGAATGGTTGGATCACTTCATGACTCCACCAACAGTGCATTAGTGCTTTTTCACCACATCTCCTCTAACATTTGTAATTTTCCTTTTCTGTTATCTTATATGAGATATTATATATCTTCTGTAAATCTTATAGGTGTGGGTTCTCTAATCAATAGTAATTTAGAGAATTTTTATATGATTTAGAGTTTTGATTACTTCAGCTGAAAACTGCCTCTTCATATCCTTTGACCATTTATCAATTAGAGAATTACTCTTATTTTTCTAATTGACTCAGTTCTCTGTATATTTGAGAAATGAGACCCTTATCAAAGAAACATGCTATAATTTTTCACAGTCATGATTACTGTGTATTTCCCTCTACACTATTTCACCCATTTATCATACTCTCTCTCTCTCCTCTTTTACCCTGTCTACTCTCAAAAAATGTTTTGCTTCTGACAACCGCCTCTCCTTATCTGTTCTTCCTTCTATTAATTCCATCCTTTCCCCTTCTCTTTTCTTCATCTCCTGCTTTCCTGTAGGGTGAGATAGATTTCTATACCCAAGTGAGTGTGCATGTTATTCTCTCTGTGAGTCAGTTCTGATGATGGGTAAGATTCAAGTGATCTTCTTTACCTGTCCCACCTTCCCCTCCACTGTAAAAGCTCTTTTGTGCCTGTTTTTTTATGTGAGATAATTTACCCCACTCTACCTTTTCCTTTCCTCTTCTCCCAGTGCATTCCTCTTTCTTCTTCCTTCATTTTATCTTATTTTTTTTATTGGATATCATCTCATTATATTCAGGTCATATCTATGCCTTCTCTCTATCATCTTCCCATGTAGGAATATAAACAGTTTAATCTTATTGACTCTTTTGTGGTTTCTCTTTACTTTTTACTCCTTTTATGCTTCTCTTGAGTCTTGCATTTGAAAGTCAAATTTTCCATTGAGCTCTGGTCTTTTCATCAGGAATGGTTGAAAGTGCTCTATTTCACTGAATATCCATTCTCCCCCCCCCCTTCCCCCACAGAATTATACTCAGTTTGGCAGGATAGATGATTCTTGGTTATGAACCTAGCTCCTTTGCCTTCCAGAATTTCAAGCTTTCCAATCCTTTAATGTAGAAGGGGCCAAATCTTGTGTTATCCTTACTGTGGCTCTGTAATATTTGAAGTGTTTCCTTCTGGCTGCTTGCAATATTTTCTTCTTGACCTAGGAGCTTTGGAATTCAAATATAATACTCCTGGGAATTTTCATTTTGGCATTTCTTTCAGGAGGTAATCAGTGGATTCTTTGAATTTCTATTTTACCCTCTGGTTCTAGCATATCAGAGTTTTCCTTTATAATTTATTACTCCACCATCTTGGTTCTGCCTCTTTGATAATTTCTTGAAAAATGATGTCTAGTATCTTTTTTTTTTCATCATGACTTTCAGGTAGTCCAATAATTCTTAAATTATCTCTCCTGGATTTATTTTCCAGGTCAGTTGTTTTTCCAATGATATATTTCACATTGCCTTCTATTTTTTTATTCTTTCAGGTTTTTTGTATTGTTGTGTGGAATTATTAGCTCCCACTTGCCTAATTCTAAAGAAATTGTTTTCATTGAGCTTACTTCCTTTTCCATTTAATTCTACTTTGAGTTCTGCTCTTCTGTGAATTTTTGTATAACTTTTTCCATGTGACCAAGTCTGTTTTTTAAGGTGTTCTTATCTTCAGTAGATTTTTGTTCCCCTTTTACCACTTGACCTATTCTGTTTTTAAAGTTTTATTTTTTGTATCTCTTTTACCAAGCTGTTTACTCTTTTTCATGATTTTCTTGCTCCACTGACATTTCTTTTCCCAATTTTTACTCTACCTCTCTTATTTGATTTTCAAAATTCTTTTTTTGAGCTCTTTCATTTGCCCAACACCAATTCACATTGTCTTTGAGTCTTTAAATGTAGCAGTTTTGACTTCGTCTTCTGAGTTTGTGTTTTGATATTCCCTATCACCATAGTAACTTTATATAGTTAAATTCTTCTTTTTTGTTTGTTTATTTTTCCAGACTATTTCTTGACTTTTAACTTTATATGCTAAAGTTGAGTTCTGCTCCCAGGGAAAAGGTGGCTCTGTCCCAAGCTTCAGGGTTTTTTTTTTGTTTGTTTTATTTTGTTTTTGCAGCTATTTTCATAGCTAGTTTTGGAAGTTTGTTCTTCCAAGGAGGTATGATCTAAGTATAAGTGTGTTTACTACTCTCCTGGCCTATGCACTGGTCTGTGAGTGACTGCAAACATTCTTTTCAGTCCTGGAATTATGACTGGTGTCCTCACTCCCCTGAGGCCACAAGCTCTGCTGTGCTAATGCTCCTCCTTACCACGGAACTACATCCTGGAAGTACAATAGAACCCTGCCCCTGGTGCTGGCAAAGGATCCCTGTAATCTCCTAACCACTTGTCTGACTCCTTTACTATCTGTGGGTTGAGAGCTCTGGAGGCTGCCACTACAGTCATCGATTCAGTCACCCCCAAGGCTTCTGATTTTTCAGAGCATGGCCGGAACTGGTCACAGCTTGCACTGGAGCTCTGTGTTCCACTCTCACCCTGGTGCAACAGACTTTTCCTGCAAACCTTTCAAGTTGTCTTGGACTTCAAAATTGTTTCACCCCATCCTTTTGAGGGTTCTGCCACTCCAGAATTCATTTTGAGGCATCATTTAAAGTTGTTCAGAATGGAATTTGGGAAAGAACTTGAACAAGTCCCTGCCTTTTCTCTGCCACCTCGGCTCTACACCCCAACAGTATTCCTACATAACAATAAGAAAACCAAAGAAATGATGATAGAAAAGTAAGTCCCCTTTGTTTAAAATTTCTCTGATGACCTCCAAGGTGTATGAACAATATATATATACACATATGTGTGTATGTATGTACGTGTGTGACTAATAGCCATTCTCTAAGAGTTAATGTTCAAATGATATGAACAAATAGTTCTCAAGAGAAGAATCACAAAGTATTTACAACCACATGAAAGACTTTTTCAATGTATTCATCACTTGTGCTGATATTTTTTCCTCTTCATTTTCTTTTACTTTTTTTGTCTTTATAAATACCATTTGTTACATGGAATGGCTCTCTGGGAGAGGGAAGGCAAGAGATACAGGGCATAACTGTGATGATATAAAAAACAAAAGACATCAATAAAAACTTATTTTAAAAAAGAAATAGAAGCTTATTTGTAAAATGTTAAAATATCCTAATCAATAGAATGCCAAATAGAGATCTTAAATGATTTAATCTCAGAAAAGGAAACTGACTTAGTTGTATAGGAACTACCAAAAGGGAGGGGAAACTTCTACTCCAAATGGATTTACAGTAGAATTCCATCAAACTTTTAGAAAACAATTAAAACATATTCTATAAAAATTATTTTCAAAACTGTGAACATATTATATAAAACTCCTTTTATGAAAATATATATTTGTCTTCCTTTGTATCTCCTGGGCTTGATACAAAATAAGCTTTTCATAAATGTTTGTTGACTTGTAAAATATAGTCCTGATACGCAAACCATGAAAGAATAAAGCAAAGAAAGAACTATGGATGAATGTCATCAAATGGGTAATGATTCAAACATTTTTTAAAATTAAAATTCTCTCTTTCCCTCTCCCTGAAATACCAAAACAAACCCTAACAACTTCATTTTAGCTGAGAAAGTGTTCTCTCTGAGAGCTGGATTTATATTAGCATTGTAAGGTTGATTCAACATTAGGAAAACAATTAATATAATTAATCATAATTAAAACAAAAATAACAAAAATATAATTATTTCCATAGATATGGAAATGCTTTGGCAAAGTATAACATTCATTTATTTTGAAATCCTACAAAAAAGCATATTTATGAAAGCCTACAAAGGATAATAAGATTAAAAAAACTCCTTTAACGTGACAAAAAACATCTAACAACAAACACTAACAGTATATGTAATGGGAATCTGCTTGAAACCTTCCCAGTTGGTACAGAAATTTTACGTAACAATAATAGAAAGGTATATAGTCTTCAAAATAATTGCAGAATACATAAACCATCTGAGAACCAATCTACCAAAATGTTTCCATACTTGTGTTCTTATATTTACAAAATACTTTTTTAAAAAATTAAGAAAAAGGGGGCAGCAATGAATAGAGCACCGGCCCTGGAGTCAGGAGGACCTGAGTTCAAATCCAACCTCACATGCTTAACACAAAACTAGCCATGTGACCTTGGACAAGTTACTTAACCCCAATTGCCCTACCATCCCCTCTCAAAAAACATTAAAAAGAGAAACCAAGAAAAACGCATAGTTGGAAGAATGTTCAGTGCTCATGTCTGGACTGTTTCAATATAATTAATATGAAAACACTATTGAAGCTAATTTACTGATCTAAAAGACTATGCCAACAAAACTTCCAAAGGACTACCACTTTAGAGAGTTAGACAAAATAATGACATAATTCATTTAGAGGAACAAAAGATCTTGAATATCAGGGAAACAATGAAGAAAAGTAAGTAATGTTGCGGAATGTCACTTCCAGACCTCAAACTATATTTTAAACAGTAAGCATCAAACTTCTTGGCGCTTGTTTAAAAAATAGAGAAGTAACTCAGTGAAACAGCCCAAAGAAGAATCAGAAATAATTCAACTCAATAACTGAGTGTTTGATGAATCTGAAAACAAATTATTTAGGAAAAAACTCCCCACTTGATAACTGCTGGGAAAACTGGAAAGAAGTCTGGTAGAAATTAGTTTTAGGTTTACATTTTGTACTATATTCCAAAATAAATTGAAAATGGATACATAATCTGCATATTAAAGATTTTATCATGGAAAAACCCAGAAGAGAATCAGATCATATATCCTTCCCATTTGCGGGCAGGAGGTAAATTCTTAACCAAACAAGGGACAGAGACAATTACAAAAGAGAAAATAGATAATTTTGATGGCATGAAATTGAAAAGCTTTTCTGTAAATAAAACAAATGGGACTCAGATGAGAAAGGAAGCCATCAAATTGGAAAAATTACATCAAATGTCTCTGATGTGTCTGGAAAGTTGCTATGCAGTTTGAGCCTCAATTTCCTCCTTCATAAAATGAGGAAGGGGATGAAATGACTGGTCTCTAAGATCTTTCTTTTCCAGTTTCTAACATCCTATAGTTTGCTCTATTTCTCCCCCCTGGGAGGCAGCAGGGGATGGTTGAAAGAGCTCAGGCCTGGAAGTCCATGGCAGGATGAAGACTCTAGCCTTGAGTCATTATTTACCTAGTACAAGTCCCTTTCTCTCTCTGGGCCTTAATGTCTCCATCTGTCAAATCAGAGAGTTGGCCTCGATCTATATGGTCCTTTCCAGCCCTTAATGGTGATCTGCTTTGGAGCATGACATCACCAGGCAGCTGTGGAGGCTGGGCTGAGAGGTCTCGGTTCCTTCTTCCTCTTACCGGAATACAAGGATGGACAGCTCTCAGTGGGAAAGTGTGCTGTGTAGGCATTTAGGGAAGGAGCTTGACACTTCATTATCAGGCTGGAATTACTTCCTTTCATGCCCAAATTTGCTTTTGCAATCCATATGGTGTATAAAGCCTTGTCAATAATAGCCAGCTGCACATTTCATGAAGCCTTGAATGCGTTTTTGTTTGTTTCTGTATTTTTTTTAATGAAAAATGTTATTAGTTTTTGAAGCCAGAAGCTTACCAAAGTTCCTTAGGCTACATTGTTGACATAAAGCAAATGTAACAAGGTTAACTTGGAAACGTCTCAGTGGAAGTTTAATTATGTGAAACGGCCAGAAGAAGCCCCTTGCAGCCATCTGCTCTGTTACTGTTGGATGGAGCTTCCTTGGAGACCACTACTCTGCTGGGGAGCTCCTCCCTTGATGGGATCCTCTTCCTGCAAGAGCTCACAAAAGACTGGAGAAGAGCAGAGAAGGTGGAGACAGCAGCCTCAGCATACAGGCTGGGCTTCCATGAGGAGTGAGAGTAGTTGTGTTAGAACAGGAGGCAAAAGAAAAGGAGGAACAGAGAAGGCAGGATGGAAGGAAGGAGGGAGGGAAGGAGGGAGGAAAGATATGAAGAAAGAAGTTTGGAGAAATGGAGAGAGAAAGAAGAAAGGGAAGAAAGGGGAAAAAAAGAAAAATGAAGGAAGGAAAGATGGTTGAAATAAAAGATAAATAATAAAGATGAAATACAGTATGAGTGCTGAAGGAAGAATGAAAGAAAGAAAAGAAAAAGGGATGGAAGGAAAGAAGGAAAAGAGTCAAGAGGCATAATGAAGGAGAGATAAAGGTAAGAAATAAAAGGAAAGAATGAAGCTAGGAAGAGTAGACAAAATGAAATGTAAAAAGAAAGAACCATGAGGAAGGAAAGAAGGAAGGGAAGGAGGGAAAAAGGAAAGGTAGGAAAAGAGAAAAAATAAAAACAAAGAAAGGGAAAAGCACATAAAAGAAAGAAAAGTGGGAGGGAAAGAAAGAAGGGAATGAGGGAAGGAAGAAAGGAAAAAGAAAAAAAGGAAAGAAAGGAAGAAACAAAGAAGGAAGGAATCCATTCATTATAATAGGTCCAAAGAGGAGTCTGACCAGGGCTGACCTCAGGGAAATTTGATGAGATTAAATTGACCTTCAATGCCTTTCTTTCCTTTTTCTCATGGTGACTTCATAACTTTACCCCATCTCTTGCCACACATTACCCCATTCATGTTCCAGATACCACACCTTCCCACCTTCCTTATCATTGCTTACTAGGCTCACAGCTCATGAAATAGGGAGTAAAGGAGGGGTCCTGGGAAATTGGATGACATGTTCTCCCACTGACTTGTTTTCCAGCTCAGATGCATGAAGCTCGGAGGGAAGGGCCCTGTCAGTCACCTGGGTGGGTAGGAAGGGCTGGGTTAGGACACAGAAGATTTGATGTCTTGGCTCCATCCCTGACTTTCAGTTTGTTTTTAGCTAAGTCCCTTCTCATTTCTGAGACTCTGGGGATTTATCTGTGAAGGAAGAGGTTCCAGTAGGAAGGGCCCTTGGGTACCAATTGTCCAGTCCAGTTTCCTATGCTTTTATAATACTCTGTGTTAAACTAGCCTAGTAACATTGGTGCCTTCTTTCTAAAACAGTAACATGGGCTGTTGAATTAAATTAAGTGCTGGTTTCTTCCAGATTTGATTCCAAGGGCACAAACAGGATGACAAAGGGATGTGCTGCTATGGCACGTACCTCCATCGATGCAAGTCAGGATTGGCCAGTAACTGATCCACACTAAGTGAGATTAAACTTCTTGGCCACAATTTCATGGCTAGTGTATATCAGAGGCAGGATTTGAACCCAGGTTTCAGACTCTGAGACCCATGATGCTACTCTTTCATGCTCAGCATCACAGATGGCTGTCTGGCAGGTGGTATCTTAGAGATCATTATTTTATAAACAAGCAAACCTTCTCACTTTATACATGATCAGACTGAGGGCAAGAAAAGAGGGGAGATTTGCTTCAAGGAACACAAATAGTAAGTGCCAGACCAGGCCCGGCATCCTCTCATGGTGGAGAAAACACTGGACATAAGAATCAGAAAGACCTGAGTTTGAATCTTGCTACCTGTGTGATCATGAGCATTTCTTTCTGCTTCTGTGACAGGAAAAATGAAAGGGTTTGACAACCTCTAAGATCCTAAATCTAAGATTCTACGACTCAAAATTCAGGGCTCTACTTAGCAAATATTTATTAAGTACTTACTGCATACCAAGTATTATGTCAAGCACTAGGGATACAGAATGTGATGTACTATCTTCTCTTTGCCATCTTATTATCATTATTAATTATTTATAATATAATCCTCAGCTCAAGTCTTCCTCTGATGCTTCATTGAAATGTGGAGGTCATTGGAGATGGCATTCAAAGACAAAGGGTATAACAGAATTATAGAATAATAGACCATGGAGAGATTAGGAATTCAATTTCACTGAAGTTGCCTGGGCAGAGCCAAAGACCTCTCAGGTTATCCAAACAGGAATAAATCACCAAGGAGAGCTGTGTTCTGTTTGAAAGGGAGCAGCCTCTGAGACTGAGGCCACCCAACCAGCCTCCCTTATGTGTGGGGCTGCTGGGGGGAGGGCAGGGCAGAGGCAAATACCATCATCACTCCCTTCTAGTGGATAACCACTCCATTACCCAGAGCTAAGAGGCAGCCGTACCCTAACCGGCCCCTCCCAGCTTCTCCACTGCTCCCCCTTGGCCAAGGGTCTCTGTTGTCTCCGAGGTCGAAGGTTCGGGCTTATTAGCAACCAGCTGCAACCCATCCAAACCCCCACTGGGGACAAGTAAGGCTGTGGCTTCTCCACAACAGGTGATTGATGCTGCCTTATAGCTCCCACACCTGTTCTTTGAAAACTCCAATAAAATGTCAGGAGGCAAGCCAGAGAGAGACTGCAGGAGGCCTGCCTGGCATGAGCAGAAGAAAAGAGAAGCAGAGGGGTGACGTGGGAACATGGGGGTGAGGCTACTGGAGAGACTAAAGCAATCACGTCCCTGCTTTGATCAGTCCCAGAAGAGGAAAGTTGCACAGGCCAGATCTCATCACTTTGAGCCAGAAAGTACAGATAACAATGGTGATCATTGTCCTAGTGATAATGTTGCCCTGGGTCTTTCCTGCCAGCAGCCTTGTGATGGAGATAGCACAAACATAGCAGGTCCCCACCCCCAACTCTGGGATGCCCTCCCTCCCCAACGTGTGCTTGTGCTGGTTGGTGTTCTGAGTCCTGCATGGTCTGACTACTGCACTGGGTTCTAAGGTACTCATGAGCCCCCACTGGTGTGCTTCCCATCAATAGTGACTGAAGCAAATTTAGCTCTTAACAAAGGCATTTACTGAGATGTCATAGTGAAGATAGTCACAAAAATCTCTCCCCTTCCCCCCTGTAAGCCTTGGGCAGGTCTTCCCACAAATACACCATTCTTGGGAATAGTGGGCAAATGAAACATGTAAGTAGGGAATATATCTGAATACAGCAACTCAAAACTCCGGTATTGCTGGGCCTCAAAATTCTTCAATTCTTAACAGTGTTACAAACCTGACCAGGTACAGCACCTCTGATGGGTAGGCTACTAAACTGGGCTTCCGAAGTGATGCTGCGCATCCCTATCTGCATCTGTTTTGCTGCTGTGGCTTTACTCCTTTTTCCTGAGTGGCCGCCTTTCTGTACACATGTGCATATGAAGGGACGGTGTCTGAGAAACTTGAGATTTGTACAAAGTAATGCATGGTGGCTGAACAAGAAGCAAGAGTCTATACAATCACAGCGCTGTAGAGACCAACAACTTAAAATTTATTTTATCTTAATTTTCAATGAACAAAAATCTATTTGCTTCCTTTCCATCTTCCCTTCTCCATAGGAAAAGAGAAAATCCACATTCTCATAACACACACACACACTCATAGAAAAATTCTCACTTTGGAATCATGGAAAATCTTTACATTGATCAAAGTTCTTCAGTCTTTCAAGGTTATTTGTCTTATGGTCAAAGGATGGAGAATGGGGACCTGTTTCTCCACAGAAGGGTGATTGACTTAAGAAACACAATGAGCCATCCATCTTTAGACGTGGCCAATGGGGGAATTCCTTTTGCCTGACTGCATTTTTGTTACAGAGGTTTTTCTTTTTCTTCGGACACAACTGAACAACATAAAGAGAAAAGTAAGTTTGTTGATTGTCAAAAGTGAAGTACAACACTGTGCTTTACTGCCTCTCTGGGCATTTAGAGCAGGGGGGCACTTGAGGTATCATCTAATGACTAGATGATTCTAGTCCAATCCCTTCCCCATATCAAAGTTGAAGAAACTCAGGGTGAAAGAAGTGGTCAACTTGCTGAAAGAGACAAAGGCAAGAAAGATGCTGGTATAAGTTTAACAATCAGCTTTCTGAAAAAAAAAATGTTTACCTGACACTTAAGAAAAATATTAATAAAGCAGATTAAACTTATCACTTTCTCAACTCTAGACAATCAACAAAATAAGAAATCAATCTCTGATTCCTGGCATTGGCTGGTTTTCAAGGTATAAATGCTCACGTTGAAAATTTAACAATTGGCTCTCCCCAGGCAGCGGAGCTGACTCTAACACATTCTTGTCTTGGAGGTGACAGTAAAGAAAGTTTCTAATCTAGGCCCTCCCACTCCAGACCCAGGGCTTTATAATCTATTTGGCTAAGAAAGGAGTCAAGCTCAGCACTATCAGGGAGGTGGATGGCTTTAATTCCATGGCAGCCCAGGGTCAGTCTCTTGCGGGCAGCTTCTGAGGGACTTTTCCTTCTTTAGCCAGAGATCTCTTTAAACTGTGATATCCACTGACCAAAGCAAAGTTGCTTCATTTAGGAATCATTAGCTCTCTGCCTTCTTTTGATTTATTGCCACAAGGAAAGAAAACCAAGGTCCCCTCTGATCCTGCCTTGAAGGCTCTGCCTAAGTGACCCCTCCTACTGGGAGCTTCCCCTGCTCTCAGGTTCTGTCTCCCCCTCTCCCCACACCAAGCATTTGGGGTGGCCCAGGACTCTTTCTTTGAACTTTTTTTTACCTTTTCTTGTAACTCTGGGGCTTAGCACACTGCCTGGCACCATTAAACTCTTAATAAATGCTGGTTAGTTGGTTGATTGATTGATCGTCTGCACTAAAACAAAGGTTGGTGTTTTCCCAATCAGCAGTTTTCCTGGCAGCTACTTCAGGTGGCCCCTTCTCATCGGGTTTCTATAAATTAGCATCCACTTGATCTCCTTCCTCCCTCCAGTCCGATGCCTGGCCTCTGCCCAGACCATTGCAGTGACATGCATTCCTTCTGAAAAAGCCTCCAACTTATTTCTCCCAGAATGTACATTTAAACACATATGTAAATAGAACATGCGCCTTAAGATCTCAATAAATACTTGACTGGCCCCAGAAGGGTGTTTTATGGGCTGGAAACAGCAGGGTGTAGTAGAGAGAGTCCCTGGCTCTGGAGGGAGGGACTTGGTCCAAATCCAGGCCAATGTTGCTACTTAAAGCCTGCTTGGTGATCTTGGGCAAGTCTCTTCCTCTGCCTAGGCTTTTGTTTCCTCCTCTATAAAATGAGGTGGTCGGCCTGCACAGTTTCTCAGGGCCCTTTCAACTCTAAGTCTCTGCTTTTACATTCTGGATTGGCACTGCCATTGCAGTAGCAGGGTGTAGGGTAAGAAAAGCATAGGTTTAAAACAAACCTTTGAGTGGTTAAAGGGGTGGCGGGAACACAAGCCCAGGATCTAAAAATACCTCCAACCTTTCCCCATTTATTATTCCTATTTTTTAAATGTTGGCTCAGGACGAGCTCTCCCGTGCCAGGGGCCTCCCGCTTCTGCTGCAGAGTACCTTGGAATGGGAACCTGAGTGAACCACAGGTCTTGGTGTGCTGGATGCTCATCAAAGGCCCGAGCAGGGCTGGGATTCCCAAGGAACCCAGGGAGCCCAGCTTCCAGCTCCTGCTCCAATCACCCACACAACCCAGTACCCTTCTTGTTTATGCCTCAGCCACCCACATGGCATCACTTCTCACAGGATTTCTTGCCAGCTGGCCTGGAGGAACACAGGTTAGGGCTGAGCGCTAGACAAAGACAGATCAGGGTCTTGGGAAGAGTATTGGAGTAGGCATCATCAGACCTGCGATCAAACCCTGGCCTTAGAGTTCAGCAGGGCACTCAGGAACAGAGATCATGGGGGTAGAAAATACATATTCTAATCCAGTCCTAGTTTTTACAAAGAAATGAAGGCCCAGAGAGATGGACTTGCCTAAAGTCACCCATCTAGGAAGTAGGATTTAAAGCTGATTGAACCTTGGTTTTCTCATCTGTAAGGGTCAATGATTAAGTAATGATGGCCAGAGGTTTTATCTTGCCCAAAGTTATACATCTACCATCTATTTACACTGTATCTAACACACATATGCCCACATAGACAGACAGACAGACACACACAGTTCCGTTAGAATGAAAGTTCCCTGAGGGCAAGAACCATATTTTTGCCTTTCTATCCTGGCCCCTGAAGGCTTACCACCATGTAACCAGGATTCGCACCCAGGTTCTCTGACTCCACACCTAGAGTTCTTTGTATGACATCGTGCTATTGTCACTTGGAGCCTCTTTTCCTTCTTTACAAAATGAATGGGCTGGATTAGACAATGAAGAAGGTCCTGCCCAGCCTTATAATCTATGACTTTCTGGGTGGCCTTTGGAGAAAATTCTTTTGGTCAAATGAAAGCCAGAATTTTCTGGTTCTGATTGAGTACTAATGTCTATTGAGCAGACACCAGTCCCATGAATTTTTATATAAATACTTCTAAAATAAAAATTTTAAAGTAGAAGGGAAAACAAAAAGAAACCAATTTTAGGATAATTCAGGCTGTTCTATTAAACCCTCCAAATAGGCTCATTTGCCTCCAATTAGCATCCTGAGTTCTCAGGGAGGGAGCAGTGGTGTATGGGAAAGAACAATGGAGCTATAGACTTCCTTTCAGTTCCCCGCTCAGGTACTTACCTGTCCTCATGACTGGTGAGTCACTTTCCTTTCTGAGTCTCAGTTTTCTCCTGTGTAAAATGAGGGGGACTTGGACAAGCAGACAGCCAAGGCTCTTTCCAATTCCACTTCCCATGATCTTTCACTCTTGGCATCTGAGCAGAATGCCCATCCAAACCCAGAATTCCCTCCAGATCCTTGGTCTGATTTATGGGCAAAGTGTCCTGAGAATTTAGCATTTGAAAGGAATAGTATAGAGGGGTGTGGATGTCTGAGAACACTTCATCCTTTCCCTGGTTTTCTGAAGCTGATGCCCATCCATCCCTGCTTTCTGTCTGTTACTTCTGCAGAATTTAGTTGGGGTGGGAGACAGACTAGATGGTTTCAGAGGACCCTTCTGCCTCAGAGCTTCTGATTTGGAAATAAGGAAATGCCCTTTCTCCCGATTGGATGTTCTGTGAATGTGTGGTTTCTGACAACAAAGCATTAACAGTAATAATGACATAGTGATAATAACTAATATTTATACAGTACTAGTCAAAGTACTTTGCATGTATTATTTCACTTAATTCTCACAATAACCCTGTAAAGAGATATTATTATAATATCCAATTTATAGGTGAAGAAACTGAGACGAAAAGAAGTGAGTTGTTCAGGGTCACACAGTTGGTAAATGTCTGAGATAGGATTTGAACTCAGATCTTCCTGAATCCAGGGCATCTAGATGGTATGGTGGTTAGAGCACTGGGCTTGAAACCAGGGAGATTCATCTTCCTGAATTCAAGTCTGGCCTCAGATAGTTACTAGCTGTATGATCCTAGACAAGTCACTTAACCCTGTGTGCTTCAATTTCTGTTCTGTAAAATGAAGTGAAGGAAATGGCAAACCACTGCAGTATCTTTGACAAGAAAACTCTAAATCAAAACAACTTCCTAATTCCAAGTCCAGTGCTCTGTGTACTATATGACCTAGCTGATTCAAAGGAATGCTTGGAAATAAGGTTTTCTGTGAGCAGCCCATCTTCGATGACCACCTAGCAAGATGGTGAAAAGGGCAATGTCATTACACTCAATGCCAGGAAATAGAAGCAAGAACTAAAGATTGAGGAAGGCTAAAAAAGTTAGTGAAAGACACTCACAGGGACAGAGATGCCATGGGCTGCCTCAGGAAGTATGTGGTTGCCAACCATACACAGAGGTTGTCTGCACAGGGATGCTGCAGAGTAATTGATTGACTTCTGAAAAGTTTTGCCATGGCTTTATAGGATCCATTGGGCTCTCAAAATTCTGAGGTTCTAAGATCTCAAATATCCTAGTGAATTGCCAATGGAATATAATATTACCAATGTGGATATCCCTTCCAAGTCTACTCATCTTAGGGTATTTTTTCCATGTCTTCACATAGAAGGGGCTAGGGGCTTCCCCTATTTATTCTGACTTCATGAAAATACCAATGGACCACTATGGCTGATCATGTTGTCAGAAGAGGTAGCTGATGGTCAGTCCACTTTTTTGGCCTCATTTTCCTGATGACATTCTTTTCTTCTTTTCTCTCTCTCTTTCCTTTCCAAATTGAATCGCTACCTTGCCCAGGCTGGAACTATAGTGATCAGATCCTACTGCTGATCAATACAGAAGCTTTAACCTGTTTTGCTTCTGATCTGGGCAGGTTTACCTCCCCTTGGACAGCCTAATGGCCCTCTTCTCCCACTGGCGGCTCACTATTTGGGATGCCAAACCTGGGGCAGACACTTGGCCCCTTTTAGCCCTACTGTAGCTTAGAACGCCTGAGCTCAAGCAATCCACGAGTCTTGATAAAACTCTTTCCAGATTTTATTCATTTTCTTCATTTTATTTTCCTTTTTTCCATTTCATCCTCAAACATACTCAGGATCACTTTGCTTAATGTGGTCTCTTACCAAATTTTTTTAAAAGGAGGTTTTACCTTCCATTTTTTCTATCATTTTTATGAGATGATAGTAACTTATAAATCTTCAATTATCCATCATAAGAAGATTTCACATAGGGCTTTGTATTCTAAATAGTTCTTGCCTTTGGAAGCCACTTTTGCTTAGCAAATAATTCAGATATGTTCTGACTAAAGTGTTTTTTAAGCTTTTTTGGTCACCTTGTTATGACATTTCTTTTACACAATAACATTATAGATGAAATTAAAAATCCACACCCCCTATCCATTACACAATTTTCATTATCAACAGCTTTGATAAATATAGCCCTCTTACCTTTAGAGTCAAATACAACTTCCTCTGGAATCTAAAGGTTTCCCTCCCTCCCCCTTCCCTTCTTTCTTCCTTCCTTCCCAGAGGGAGTAGATAGCACAGTGGTTAGAGTGATGGAAGTAGAATCATGAAGACTTAAGTTCAAATCTGGCCTCAGACACTTACTTGCTGTGTGACCCTGGGCATTTTACTTTTTCTGAGTCTGTTTCTTCCTCTGTGGAATGGCTATAGGACTATATAATTCACAGAGAGATTAGGAAGCTCACATGTGATCATAGTTGTAATATCTTAAAACTTTTCTGACTGGAGAAACATCGTATCTAAAGCTCTTTATAAACTTTAATTATATAAATGTCAGTTTTTTTAAAAGTCACACTATTGATCTCTTCCATTTTTTACATCATTCATGGTCATCCTCAGTATTCCTCCCTCCTCCACCCTTCCCAGGGAGCCATCCCATATAACAAATCATTTCAAAAGACCAAAAATAGGTCAGCACCACTGATCCATACATTGCATAGGTTTTTGGACCCTTTCAATGTGTAACCCCTGCAGAGCTCCCAGCTCTATAAAGGTGTGGGTTGGGGTGTCCTCATCTCTCTTCAATCCTCTTTGATTTTTATTATTTTTCATATTCACCTTTGATTTTTTGGATCATCATTGTTCTTTCCATTTACATTGTTGTAGTCATTGCGTACATTGTTTCCTTGTCTTTGCTTATTTTCCTCTTTATCAGTTCATGCTGAGCTTTCCCTGATTCTCTCTATTCATCACATCATTTTTCACAGTAATATTTCCTAACATTCATGTGCCATAATTTTTTAGTCATTCCTCAAATACTGTTTCCTTATTTCCAATTCTTAGCTACCACAAAGAGTGGTGTTTTAAATATTTGGGAGAATATAGGGACTTTTATCTCATCTACTGTCACTCTCTCCCCCTTTCCTCTCTCTCTCTTTCATCTGTCTATCAACAGGGTACTAAGCTATAAGGAAAAAGTTTTGCAAGCATGTACATTTGAGGAGCATCTTTTTGGAGATTCATAATGGTGTGAAATGAAGGGGCCCAGCTCCCTACTTTATATCAAACACAGCAATTCTATGTTTCTTGTCCATTACTGAGTGTCACATAGAAAATGTATACATATATACATTCATTATCTGGGTGTCCAGATATTGGTCTAGGTCCTTGATTTTATGAATTCATTTGCTAATATTTTCTAGCTCTCATCAGAGAACCTTTCTCCATTGTCTATTTAAAAAATGAATAGGGGTAAAAAAAAGTTGATTGGGGGAACTCCCAGTGTGGAAACTCCTTCCACTGATGCATACTGGCAGCACCTGTAACTTAGTGTCTTAGAGGTTGCCTAGGACACTCAGAAGAAGAAAGGGCTTGCCCATGGTTATATACCAAAAGAAGTAAGATTAAAAATCAAGTTTGTCCTGACTCCCAAGTACAGAACTCTATTCACTACTCCACTGGACTTCTCACCTTATATTGTGTATCAGGGCAACACTTTCAGCCATATACTGTTGGAGGCAGGGCCTAAGAAGTGGGGAAAAACCTGATATTAAAGTGTCATTCATGAAACATTGATTAAATGCTGGTTATGTTACAGGCACTGAGCAACTCAGTGAGGATATAAAGGTAAAAGATGGACTGACAGACTGCCTAGGATCAAGGGAAAATGATGTCCAAGCATCAGCAAACTGCTGGCAGGATGTTTTAGGGACACAAAGGATTTAGAGTTTCATGAGAGATGGAAATCCCAGCTGCCTGGTCATTGGATTCCCCCAGCTCAGACATTCAGGGTCATCCCTTTCCTCAGGGCTGGCTTGTCCCAGAACCGGATCATCCTACTGCCTGGTGCACAACTGAATTTCCTGGCTATTGTTCAGCCAGGACTAAAGGAACGTAGGAGGAAAACAAAAGCTTGACCAGCCACTGTACCACGTGCGGTCAATCACCCCCTGGTCCTTCCTGGGTTCTGCTGCTAAAGGCCATTTCCAACATGGCAGCTCATGCAGTTGAGTCCCCACAGAAAGAAATGGTGATGACTTAATATAGAAAGGGGGGCCAGTGAGAGCCAGAGGAGCAGCTCAAACTGTTCTTTATAGATCCAATGTATTCTGGGCTGCTAAAGCCCGACTGTATCTGGTCCATCTATTCCCTTTGTTGTTTAATGCCTCTTGCTCCGGGCTGTGCCTCATCAATATCCCACTGCTCACTCTTGTTCATGTCACCATCTGGAGTTTGATGCCTCCTTCTGTTGCCTTAATCCCCAATCCCTGGATTACACTTCTCCAGTGCCTCTTTTAAAGGGATTGTTGATTGACACTTTGACTGCATAGATTTCCTTTCCCTGAGAGAAAGTCTTCTGGAACGCATTCATCTCTTCTCAGCGGCCCAAACACCTCTACAATCCATGAGCTTTGTCCTTCCAGGCTTAGGAAAGACGCACCCTTGCCCCTTGGCCTTGGAGATATTCCTTCACGGGGTTGACTATCCAGCTTCCCTCTAAGACTCAGGTTCTACTCATTTAACACTGGCCAAAAAACAGATGATGTCCTGCAGCAGTCTTGGAGGGGGCCAAGAGCTTTGTTCTATTCTTTCATCAGAAAAAAAAAAAAACACCTTTTTCTTGGGAGTGGCTGAAGCTTTCTAAAGAGTGAGGCTGCAGTGATGGGGGAGAATTGGTCTTGATTTATTTATTTAAACAGCATAATGTTTCTCCCTGCCTCACTGCTTTGCTGGTCCTCTACTGTTTTCCAACTCTTGTCTGAAAAACCTGTCTCCTTTGTTTCTTTAAAAGATTATAGGAGATGGAAAAGGACATTATCAACTCCATTTTAACCCTTTGTAGGGGACATGTAGGATCCGTCTCCTTGAGCCCAGATTTGGTTCATGGATGGGAGTGGGGGTGGGGGAGGGAGTAATGAGTCAGTGATAAATAGATCGTGACTCCACACTTGGAAGAAGCTGTTGGGTCTACAATCTAACCCTTGCCACTATGACTCCTCTACTCCATCCTTGAAGACTGCTCAAAAGTCACCTCTTCTATGAAGCCTTCCTTGGTTTCTCCCTGATGTGATCTCATACCATTTAAGAATTTAAGTTTAAATATGACAAGTGTAAAAGGAAGCATAGAGTAGTGGATGGAAGGCTAGCCATAGAGGCAAGAAGCCCCAGATCCAAGCCCTGCCTCTTGCACATGGATTACCCTGGGGTCACAAAGAGCCAGATGTGACTGAAAAATGAACAAAAACCGTAATTCCGACTACATTTACTGCAGGCGGTCTTTCCTGCGAGCCCTTGCTATTCTTGTTTTCCCTTCTGGGTCTTGGTGAGTTTAAGGGGTGGGAGGTAAGGAGGGAGAGCATTTGGGGGATTGCCAGAGCAAAAGCAGGGGACTGGAAGGAGCAGAGTGAACGTGTGAAGGTCATGCCCAGCCAGCTCTCACATCCTGCCATTCTGTTTTCTTAGACTGTCGTCCCTTAGAACATAAAATGTCTCTCCCTCTCTCTCTCTTGGAGTTGGATTAGCTACTAAAATGAATGGTTTTGCCCTCTGGAAACATCTTTCTTCTCACTAAGACGGGATGGGACTGATTCCTTGTAAAGTGAATAGTGCCAAGATGGAAGATATGGACCCAGTAGCTGGGAGTGGGGGGCTGCAATCTTCCCTTTGAGAGGCATGCTTACATCTGAGAGTTCCCATCTCTATTGAAGAACTCAAGGTCCAGTGGAGGAATGAGTAAACTTGCTCTCCTTGGCCTGAGAAGAGCGAATGGGGACTATTGGGAAAGAGGTAGATATCAACTGGGCTTTGAAAAGGATTTTCTAGTAATTAGGTGTTCCAAAGGGAACACTTCTCAAAGAGAGGTGGATTCCTAATAACAATTTACATAATGCTTTATGATAAGGATCTTTAATTAGAGATTGAATACTCAAGTCAGCTAGAGATGGTGATGACAATGGCATTTATATAGCACTCTAAAAGTGTGCTAAGCACTTAAATATCTCACTTTATACTCACAAATACCCTGGGAGATCGATATTGTATCTCCATTTACAGGTGGAGAAACTGAGGCAGGTGGAAGTCAGGTGATTTGTCCCACAGCTAGCATCTGAGGTTGGAGTCGAATTCAATTCATCTCTTCCTGACTCCTGGACAAACATCCCATTCATTGTGCCACTTTGTTGCCTATGCTACTGTTATCCTTATTTTTAAGGAAGAGAAAACTAAGGCTACAGCGGCGAAAGCCGAGGTTACACACAGCTAGGATGTGGGGCAGGGTTTGAACTCAAGTCTTCTGGACTCTGAATCCAAATCTAGTGCTCTTTGGCTGATAGCAGTGGATGGTGCTGGACTTGGAGATCCCGAGTTGAGATCCTGGCTCATGTCACCTTGGAAATTATTTAAAGTCCACAGGCCCCAGTCTCTTCATCAGTTGGAGAGGTCATGAATTATCCGGTCTGGTTCCAAACCCTGGGATACATCATTTCTCTAGAGGCGGCAGTAGGATTCATGGTCTACCCACAGAAGCCGCTTAATACATATTTGTTGACTAAATCAAAGAATCTCAGCGTTTAAGGAGATCTAAGGGGTCTGTTAGTCTTACTTGCCCCCACACATTCCATGGTTCTCTTCCATCACTCACACTGGGGAGTCATTCCAGTTAGTTTAATCTGGGAAGCACATTCATTGCTTTCACTGACCTTGGGCATCATTGAGTACAAAGTTGTCAAATACATAGCCTGGGGGTCAGTATGGTTTGAACCATGTTGTTATTAAATATTAATAGTTTAAATTAAAATGCAGTTGGGAAGTATTTAGCAAACTAAAAATACTACTTGATGTTAATTTGTGGTTTTCTAAGTCAACGTGCAGCCAGCAGGGAACCTTATAAATGGTTTAGAGATCCTAGTTCTGTTTGGGTTTGACACTGCTCATTTAGTCCAACTCTCTCTTTATAGGTATGTAGAATTACAGACTCTCCAGGTTGAAAAGACAACTTCTGCTATCATCAAATCTGATCTATACCCAGAAAAATAACCAAAATGACAAACCAAGGTCCAGCAGGAAGCCTCTTGATTAAGGTCACAAAGGAAGCAAATAGCAGGATGAGGATTTGAACTCCAAACCCACTGCTTTTCTCACTATGGTAGGCTGCTGAGGTCATTTAAAGGCTCCCCCCCCCCACGTCCTTCCTTTTAGAAGTGGTTGGTGGGAACCCCTAACAATCTGGAGCTCCCAACAGTGATCTGGATTGTCCCCTAATCATAGCTTGCTGCCACAGTGGTTGCAAGAATTACAGTTTCATCCACAAGCAGCCATTTCCTTGATTCATGGTGTGGAAACTCAGTACTGTTCAGCTTTCAACATTCGGCCTGGACTCGTCCTCCCCAGAGACAGTCAGATTCTGGCTGGCTCCCCTCTCTGAAATCTCCCTTCTCTAGTTACATTCTTACAGGTTAGTATTGCTCACAGGCCCCAGCTTCTCAAATGCACCAAACCGGTTCTGGGCTTGGGGCTTTAATGCATTACAGGTGTCCCATGGCGAGCTGGGCTTTTGCCCCAAACTCATTCCAGATGCCCCCATTTCTGAGTAGTCATTCTAATGCATGGTACAAACACCGCTTCCACGTCCTTTCCAGGCCCATCAACCCAAAAGGCAAAAGGCTTCCTGAGACAGGAGTCAGGAGACCTAGGTTCGAGCCTTGGTTCTGCTATAAACCCCCCCTGTGACTGTGAACAAGTGACTTTCCCTTACTGGGCCTCCATCTTCTCCTCCATAAAATGAGGGGGTTGTAGTGGATAGAGCTCAATGTTCTATGAGGTTGTAATTTCACTCCAGCTCTGAGTCTATAAAGACACATCAGCTGCTTCCCCAAGGCTGTAAATAGGAATTCAGCGGGAAAAATCCTTTGAACCCTAGTATTTCTCAAGCCCTTTGGACTGGAGCACTGGCAATAATGGGTGTATTCACAGGGTGAAAAATATGAGCGAGGCTCTCAAAGGCTTCTGTACTATGGGGCCCATGAACTTGACATTCTGAAAAGGCAGTGGAGTTGGGTCACTGAGCCCACACAATGGACTCATCTGTGCCGCACAAAAACCATCTTGGGTTAAGAAGGCATTCTTCTCCTCTAGAGAGGAGGCCCCTTTGGAGCCCTCTAATTACTGGTTCAGGGCCATTTGCTCTTGGATCCTTCAATGCAATGGCTTTTGGGCCACGCGATGACCCACAGGGCTTTTTAACTCCTTCATCAACTGCCTGGAGCCTCGAGTGAAGAATCCACTGGAACGGAGCTCTGTCCCTTGATTTGAAAAATATGTTTTTCGTGCAAGCCTGGATCAGAAGATTTAGGAGTGGAAGGGGCCTTGTAGATCATTGAGCCCTTGTTTTATTAAGGAAGAAACTCAGAGGATCATGGGATCGTAGATGGAGGCTGCCTAGTCCAACTGCATTATTATACAGGTGGGGCAGCTGAAGTTCCCAGCAAATAAAGTGCCATGACCGTGGTCATACAATGATCAAGTCCCAGAGCAGGGGCTAAGACCCATGTCTTCTCATTTAGCCAAAGTTTTATTGAAGGTCTGCTATATCCCAGGAACCCAGCTAAGTGCTAAGAATACAAAGAAAGGCCCCAAACCCCAAAGCAGCAAAACCTTACAAACAATAACCACCCAACCCTCCCTCGAGGAGCTCACATCCTAATCAGGGAGACACAAACAGCTTTGTACAAACATGATGCAGACAGTGGATGGGAGGTAATCCCCATCCTGCCTCAGGAGTACGCCCCACACCTAGTCTTGTTCAGGTTACACCATAGGCACTTCATAAATTTTTATTAATTGATTTATTTACAGAGGAGGTGACTTGTCCAAAGTCATACAGGTGCTAAGTGGCAGAATCTTTCTATTTCATTTTTCAGTCATCTATCACCCACACCCTCCTCTTTTACTCTTTACTCAGTTTCTGTGCAGGAGCTCACTGTCCCTCTCAGGGCAGATTTCCCTTTGTTGTGGTGGTTTAATGGGCTTTCCCACCCTGAAATCTGCTTTATTTAAAATGATCAGTGAATGTCAAAGTTTGAATAGTTTCTAAATGATTTTCATTCAGTCATAGTGCTTCATGGATGTTAGGTGATTCAATCAATAGAGTGTTGGGCCTGGAATCAGGAAGACCTGAGTTCAAATTCTACCACCGACCCTTACTAGCTGTGTGACCCTGGGAAGTCACTTAGTATCTCTGTCTCTCAGTTTTCTCATCTGTAGAATGGGAATAATTAGAGGACCTACCTCACAGAGTTGTTGAGAGGACTCAGGGAGGTGACACTGGTTGGTGGGAGGTGCTTTGCAAGCTTGAAATTCTTTAAAAATGCTGACCAGCTTTATCTTCCCTGGTGCCACGCTGATTCTCTAATGTCCTCAAACATGGGAACTCCAGTCTTCTCAGAAAAGCCAATCAAACGACACTTTTTTTCTGAAACAAACAAAACCAAATAATGATTGTCTTAGATTACAGACTGTACATCCCTTAGCAGAGATGTAGGTGACTATTAGGGTTCAATGCTGTATTATCAGATTTGGTCAATGTATTGGAAATTTGTGCCGAGTTATTTTTCTTTGTTATGAAGGAAGGTTCAGTCTAGAAAGAACAAACACATAAAACATATCTACTTATATATGTAAATATAAAAATGCATTTATATATTCATACATTAACGACTGCCATATGTACCAATTAGGTGGTGCAGTAGAAAGATAGTAGTGGGTCTAGAGTCAGGAAAATACAAGTTCATATCTGGCCTCTGACTATTACTAGTTGTGTGACCCTGGGCAAGTCACTGAACCCTGTTTGCCTCACTTTCCTCGTTTCTAAATTCCTGGAGAAAGAAATGGCAAACCACTCCTATGGTTTTCTTTGCCAAGAAAACTCAAATGGGGTCATGGAGAGTCAAACATGACTAAAATGGCTGAACGACAATGAATGTACCAGTCATGGCCCAAAGTGTATTCATGTGCATCCATACCTATCTTTATTGAGCACTGGCTCCGTAAACAAGGTCATTCTAGGCATTTTGGACAAAATACAAGTAGTGGAGACACAATTCCTGCCAACAATAACAGCAGCCCTCTGGAGTCAGCAGGGCAGATGCTGGGAGGAGAGTGCTTTAGAATGGGAGCTAAGGGCTACTCTTTGTGGAGGACGGAACTTGGTTTTACAAAGACAAAATGACTTTCTGAAAAGAAAGAAGACATTGATGAGTGTATGGGAAACAGACCCCAAACTTGGCATGGAACTATGACACTGTAGTGAAGGACAAAAGCTATTAAATCCCCAGCTTGGTTTCATGATAATTTTCATTCTTCAAAAGGCAAAGGAAACAAGGAGAAATGCAATTCTGGAAGTGATTCTCAAGAACAAGGGACAGGTCACTGAAGCACATGGGAAGTGATGCCCCCATCTTGCATTTGGGATAAAGAGGAGGAAAACTGGGCAGGGTCTGACGAGTCCTAGATTTGAGGAGAGCAGATTAGCATCAAAGATCTAGAGCGAGCAGTACCCCCCAGATTTTACAAAAGAGAAGACTGAGGCTCAGTGTGTGAATTCCCCAAGAACCCAGAAGCATTAAGCGCCAGACAGCTGGTGAACTTTCTTTCCCCATGGACCACACTGTCCTCTTTCCCAAGGGTTCAGAGAAATAAAAGAGATATAATGGCTTAATGGAATCATAGATGCTGAATGAGAAGGGCCCTAAGAGGCCATGTCATCCAACCCATTCATGTAACAGATGAAGAAACTAAGACCCAGAGTATTTCAGTGATTTAAACTGAAAGTCACACAGGGAGATAATTGACATACCATGGACTTTGCCAAAAACTTCAGGACTCTATGTGCAGATATGTCTTTCAATCAATTTGAAAGGATCATAAAGATTCTAGCTATTGGATGAAAGACACAGGAAATATCTTGGATTGACTAAAAGGATCAGATGTACCTCTGGGCCTAAACATAAAATAGCAAGCCAGTTTAGAGTTGCTAAATCTTCTGGCAGGCCAACCAATCAAGTGGTCAGTCAACAAGCATAACAAGTTCATTTAAAAATATATATTTATTTATTTCTAGTTTTCAACATTCATTTCCACAAGATTTTGAGTTAAATTTTTTTCTCCCCATCTTTCCCCTACCCCCACCCCAAGCCTACTGAATGCCCCCTCCCCCAATCTGCTCTCTCTTATATCCTCCCCCATTATCCCCCTAACTTTCTAGTAGGGCAAGATGGTTTCTATGCCCCAGTGCATCTATGTCTTATTTCCCAGTTGCATATAAGAAAAAACAAATTTTTAAACATTTGTTTTTAAAATTTGAGTTCCAGATTTTTTCCTTCTTCCCTCCTCGCCCATCCCCACTGGGAAGATAAGCAATTCAATATAGGTTGTACATGTGTAGTTACTCAAATCATTTCCATAGTAGTTATACTGTGAAAGACTAACTATATTTCCCTCCATCCTGTCCCACCCCCCACTTATTCTATTTTCTCCTTTGATCCTATCCCTTTTCAAAAATATTTGCTTCTAACTACCCTCTCCCCCAATCTGCCCTCCCTTCTGCTATCCCTCCTTTTATCCCCTTCCCCCCTAATTTCCTGTAGGGTAAGATGCCCAATTGAACGTGTATGCTATTCCTTCCCTAAGCCAAATTCTGTGAGAGTAAGTTTGACCCATTCCCTTTCACCTTCCTGCTCTTCCCCTCCATTGTAACAGTTTTCCCTTGTCTCTTTTATATGAGATAATTTACCCTAATCTCTCCCTTTCTCCTCCCAATAAATTCCTCTCAACTCTTAATTTTAATTTTTAGATATTATCCCTTCATATTCAATTCATCCTGTGCCCTCTGTCTGTGTATACAGGAACATACATATACCCACACTCACATACACATTTATATACACATACACTCTCCTATACACACACGCATGCACATACACATGTACACACATGCACATACATATACACACGCACACATGCATGCACACACACACACATATATTCCCTTCAACTATCCTCATACTGAGAAAAGTCTCATGAGTTACAATTATCGTTTTTCCATGTAGGAATGTCAATAGTCCAACTTTAATAAGTTTCTTATGATTTCTTTTTCCTGTTTACCTTCTCATACGCTTCTGCTTCTTGTATTTGAAAGTCAAATTTTCTGTTCAGCTTTGGTTTTTTTCATCAAGAAGGGTTGAAAATCCTCTATTTCACTTCATGACCATATTTTTCCCTGCAGCATTATACTCAGTTTTGTAGGGTATGTGATCTTTGGTTTTAGTCCTAGTTCCTTTGACCTCTGGATTATCCTGTTCCAAGCCCTTTGATCCCTTAATGTAGAAGCTGCTAGATCTTGGGTCATCCTGATTGTGTTTCCATAATATTCAAATTGTTTCTTCCTGACTGCTTGCAGTATTTTCTCCTTGACCTGGGAACTCTGGAATTTGGCTATAACCTTCCTAGGAGTTTTCTTTTTGGGATCTTTTTCAGGATGCAATCAGTGAATTCTTTCAATTTCTATTTTGCCCTCTGGTTCTAGAATATCAGGGCAATTTTGCTTGATAATTTCTTGGAAAATGGTGTCTAGGTTCTTTTTTTGATCATGGTTTTCAGGTAGTCCAATAATTTTAAAATTCTCTCTCCTGGATCTATTTTCCAGGTCAGTGGTCTTTCCAATGAGATATTTCACATTGCCTTCAATTTTTTCATTTGTTTGGATCTATTTTATAGTATCCTGATTTTTCATAAAGTCATTAGATTCCAATTCCTCCAATTTAATTTTGAAGGAGTTATTTTCTTCAGTGAGTTTTTGACATTCCTTTTCCATCTGGCAAATTCAGCTTTTTAAGGCATTCTTCTCCTCACTGGCTTTTTGGGCCTCTTGCCATTTGAGTTAGTCTATTTTTTAAGGTGTTATTTTCTTCACTGTATTTTTGGGTCTCCTTTAGCAGGCTGTTGATTTGCTTTTCATGATTTTCTTGCGTCATTCTCATTTCTCTTCCCAATTTTTCCTCCACCTCTCTTACTTGATTTTCAAAATCCTTCTTGAGCTCCTTCATGGCCTATAACCATTTCATGTTTTTGTTGGATGCTTTTAATTAATGCAGGAGTTCAAACTACACTGTCTTCCTCCTACTCATGTATTGATCCTTTGTGTCCCCCAAAAAAGATTCTATGGTCTTTTTGTGCTTCCTCATATTGCCAGCCAATTACTTGATTTTTGAGCTCTTTGCCATGGTAGAACTCTGCTTCCAGAGTGGAGAGAGCTTTGTCCCAAATCACTAGGGTTTTCATAGTTTCCAGAGCTATTAGGGAAGGCGCCCTCTCTATAGACCCCATAAGCTCTGGCTCACTGGCCACACACCCCAGGACCACCACCCAAGACTGCGATCCAGATCCAAGCAGGTTAAAGAAAAATTAATTAGCCTCTGAATGGTTGCTTGGTTCCCCTATGATCTGCAGGCCAGGAGCTCCCGAAGCAGCCACGCAGTTGGGCTGTACAACCGCGGTGCCTCCATGCTACAAATTTGTGCTTCTACTCTGCCGTCTTGGCTCGCCCCCCCCCCGCCACCCACTAACATAAGTTCTTACCTAGAGAGTTGGAACCTAGACCCTTAGAGGGAAATGTGCTCAGGGGGAGGGAAGGAGAATTTCTCTCTGTCTCTCTCTTTCTCTCTCTCTTTTTGCTTTTTGGAGGGCAATTGGCGTTAAGTGACTTGCCCAAAGTCACACGGCTAAGTAAGTGTGTCAAGTGTCTGAGGCCAGATATGAACTCAGGTCCTCCTGACTCCAGGGCTGATGCTCTATTCACTGTGCCACCTAGCTGCCCCTCTCCTTTTTTCTTTACCTAGCGACTATGACATAGGAGAAATGAGACCAGGAGGAGAAAACGTGTCAATCCAGGCCCATAGAGACACATACTGAGGACAAACAGAAGGCCTTTTGGTGAAGGGAAAGGCTATGTCCTGTTACCCCACTTCCTACCTGGAAGGTGATCAGCTCACTCAGGGTATTGGGGTTGAGACTCAAGAGGTAGGGTGACTGGCTCCCATCTGGTTGTTATGTATTGTTGAACACATGACATCCTGTTTCTTTTAGGTTTATTCTTTCCTGATCTTAGGGGAACTGGTGTTCTAAGATGCAATTACCCAGGAGACCTAGGGAGTCCAGGAGACCCAGGTGTCCCACTGTTGACCAGAAAGAGTAGCAAAGGTAGCTTGAGTAGTAAAGGCCTGTTAAAGAGGAAATACCCACACAGAGATGTGAGACATTCACCTGAGGATGGTGACAGCTTCAAAGAGTGAGACCCCACGTGCAGAGAGAAGTGCCAGCTGTGGACTGGGCAGAGGTACTGGCCCTCAAATCCCCAGAGAAGCACACCCAAGAGAACCTCATGATAACTTCACAAAGGGAGAAATGTACTGCAAATACCAGCACTGTGAAGTGTTGCCTACAGTCTGTCTCACTGCTTTGTACTTCACACTTCAGCCCACTCTTTCTAGGGACTTTGTGTGTTCAGTAATTTGGGGGGAATGTTTTATATCAGCTGTTCTTTCTAAAGATCAGGTTGTTGTTTTTGCTAAAGTGCTAGTTGCTTGTGGCAGATTATCAGTGGAGAAGCACATTAATGGGGGCTCATTAGCAATGTGATGAAATAACCTCCTCCTCAGGATTACTCCTAGAGCCTGGAGGGTAGTGACAGCCCTGCTGTGGGGGATGCGACTTGCCAATTGTGAATGGATGTTGGTAAAGTTAACTCCAGAGGGGGGCTACATTAGGGCAAAAAATTCTTAGCAGTTAGAACTATCAAAAAGTAGAACAGACCCAGACTGGCCAGCATGGTGGTATGCACTATACTCCCCCCTACTGGGGAGGCTGAGAATGCAGATTTCCTGAACTCAGGTGCTTTGAATTGCAGTAAGGCTAAGCTGATCAGATATCCTTACTAAGTCTGGTACCGACATGGGGAGCCCCTGGGATGAATGGACCATCCGGTAGCCTAAAGATGGGCTAACCAACCACGGCCAGAAATAGAACAGGTCAAAACCCATGTGCCAACCAATAGTAAGATTGGAACCATGAATGACCACTGAACTTCTGACCTTCTCAAAAAAAAAGAAGGAAAAGAAAAGCAATAAATGAAAAAGAAAAAAGTGGAATTGGATGCCTTAGCAGTCATAGGTTTCCATTTTTGGAGGGTCTTCATGGAAAGGATGGATGAAAACCTGCCATCTATCTTTTGTGAGAATTCTTTCTTATGTCCTGATTGGGCTAGATAGCCATTCACATCCTCAGTTTCCTCTTCTATAAAATGGGTATAATAATAGCACCTATTTCCCAGGGTGGTTGTTAGGACCAAATGTGATAATATTTGTAAAGTGCTTGGCACCTAGTAGGCACTAAACAAATGCTTGGTCCCTTCCTTTACAGGTTTGCCCTTCTCCAGCAGGGTGGTGAGGAGAAGACTGTATGTCCTGGGCTAAGAGAAGTTCCTGTTCCTGACCCTTCTACATTCCCACAGTTGTTATCTAAAGGAGACAGCCCAATGCAGTGGGGAGAGTGCTGGATTTGCAGTTAGAAGTTCTGAGTTCAGGGCGGCTAGCTGGCACAGTGAATAGAGCACCGCCCTGAAATCAGGAGGACCTGAGTTCAAATCCGGCCTCAGACGCTTAACACAAAAATTAGCCATGTGACCTCGGGCAAGTCACTTAAACCCAATTGCCCTACCTTACCCCTCCGAAAAGGAAAAACAAAAAAATAAAAGAGGCAAAGGGTTCAGAAAAAGCACACAACTCCTCGACGGAGGGGCCAGTGAATCATCTTGCCTGGCTTGGGTTGAGGGTTTGTCAGGAGGAGATACAGGAAACTGAGAAGAAATCCCTGGGCATCAAGGACATGCTTAGTCAAAGCTCAGCTCCTGCTGCTTTCCAGAGAGGCCTTTGAGTGCCCCTCCTTGACCTTAAAGAAATATAGTCAGTGACCTGGTTTTATTGGAAGTAAAAGGTTGAAAATACCCCAAATCAGCCTTTAAAGGAGCTGTTAGCAAATTAGAAATGTAAATTGATCACCATTGACCGCCAGAAAACCATAATTAAGCAACAAATGTGAAAAAAAAAGTTTCCCATCCATTCCCTTTGTGAGCCCTCCGAGCCTCTGTGGAGGGGGGGGCTGTTGGACAAGATCTAACGTTCTCATTCCAACTTAAGAACAATAATACCTCCCATTTGACTAGCAATTTAAGGCTCACAGAGCACTTTCTTCCAAATGATCTAGCCAAAAGCATTTATCAAATGTGCACAGGTATTACTGTTCTCATTTAACAAACCAGGGCACCGAGACACAAAAGGCCCCAGTCTGATTCCTTGCTCAGGTGAAGTTTCGTGTTCTTGTCTCAAAGTAAATGTCAAAGTCCAGAGTTGATGGGCTGACATGTCACCGTAAAAATATGTTACCCAGAAGCAGTAAGATGACCTTCCAAAGAGCCGTCCATCAACCCAATCAGTCAGCAGGCATTTATTTTGCATTTACTAGGTGCCAGGCAGAGACTGTGTTAAGTGCTGGGAATATAAGGTAAAGCAGAGTACCTTCCACTGTGGTTATTTCGCCATCAGGTGGTAGCTACGTTAGATGGGGGATATTTGAAAGGGGGTAAAAGGGTTTTTTTCAGACGTTCCTTTTCTGAGCATCTAGCTGGTCTATCTACTTGGACTAACTTGGGCCAGAATAGAGAGGAATATGGAACAGCAATCCTCTGTAAATACAATAAATGAAGATGAATATTGGGCCGCCATAGTTTGGTCCTCAGAAACGTGAGCCCCGACCTTCCCTCCATTAATGCTACCCAGCACCCCAACCCAGTCAGGAACTTCCACCATCCTCCTCTGAGAGTTTGTCATGTGTCTGCACCAGGGAATCATGCAAAGTGGTCTCTATTTACCTCCAGGGTCCTAGACTCCTGGAAGATTTGTCTCCAAACAAACAAACTTATTGCCTGTTTTCTCAAGCCCTTCTCTGTCTAGGGGCCTTTAAGAGATTATCCAGGCACTTTCCAGGTACTGAGAAGGTTACAGCATCATTCTTCCAGAATCAGTGTTTATTTGGAGGGGGAAGACTGTGGACCAAGGAGGCATTGTTTTGCCTGAGAGCCAGAGTTCTCCTGGATGGCCTGGTTTGATAACTGTTGTGAAGTCAGAACTTGGCTCGAAGGCCCAATGAATAGACTTTCCCCACTTTTCCCCCCTTCTCTGGTTCCTTAGACACACCTCCTGGGCTTCTGGGCTATGCTACAATTTTAAACCTTGATCAAACACACGTAATCCCAGTGGGTTATGCAATCAGTTACTTTGGCAAGACTCAGCTATCCAGAGAAGAGCTATACAGGGAGTGCTTACCCCACATGCGTGGGGGTGCACATGTGGCTTCTATGTTGTTTGTGAGTCCAAGAGCAGAGAAATGGAGTTAACAGAAACTACAGATCAGGGCTCAGGTGAAACTTCTATTAAATCTCTTGTTTCTGCAAAACCCTTCTGAGGTGAGGAGGAAACAGGAAGAAGACAGCAGGTGTAAGAATGGTAGATTCTCAGAGCTGGGAGGGAGCTCAGAGACCATCAGGAATCTGTGGCCTTCTAGGTCCTCAAGTGGAAGTCTTGGATATTGTTTAAGCTTATCAATGTCCTCCTTAAACATTATTCTCAGTTCTGGGCACAAACGCTCCTGGTAGGGTCTGTACAATTTCTACAGTCTAATGCAGATTAATTTAGCCTAGGTGGTACAGTAGATAGAGTGCTGGGGCTGAAGTCAGGAAGACTCATCTTTATGAGTTCAAATCTGACCTCAGTTTTCTCATTTGTAAAAGGAGCTGGAGAAGTTAATGGCAAACCACTCCAGCATCTCTCCCAAGGAAACCCTGAACGGGGTTATAAAGAGTCGAACCAAACTGAAATGCCTGAGCAAGTAAACACCTTTCCTTGGGCCACTGTCCTGCTGGCCCCTTTCCAGGCTGACTTTGGCTAGACCCGAACAGTCCTCATCGATAGTTCAAACAGTTTTGAATTTACATAATGTGCATATTTGATCATATCATCATCTCCTATTCAATAAACATCAGTAACTCCCTATCACCACCTTCAGGAAAAATATGAGATCCTTGGTTTGACTTTTAAAGCCCTCCATCAATTGATCCTCCATAAATGGGCAGCCAGGTGGTACAATGAATAGAGTTCTGGGTCTGGAGGATTCATGTTTCTGAGCCCTAATCCAGCCTCAGACACTTACTAGCTGTAGGATCCTGGGCAAGTCACTTCACCTTTTTGACCTAAGTTTCCTCATTTGTAAAATGAGCTGGAGAAGAAAATAGCATCGCTGCCAGAAAAATCCCAAATGGGATCACAAGGAGTTGGACATAACTCAAAAATGACTGAACAACAACCAATTGACTCCCTGTCTCTTTCCAGTCTTTCAAGCCCTATACCTCTGCCCAAACTTTCTCAATCCAGTGACACTGACCTCTTGGCTATTGTGCATTCAAAACACTATCTTTTGATTCCTGGCAGTTTTGTTGACTGTTGTTCCCCCATGTTTGGCATTCCCTTCTTCCTGACTTTCCTGCCTTCCTTCACATCCAAACTTAAACCCTGCCTTCTGTCAGAAACCTTTCCCAGTCCTTTAGTATGAGTGTGTTTCCCTCTAGATAATCTGATTTATCTTGTATGTAAATTATTAGTGTTAGTGTTTCCCTCTAGATAATCTGATTTATCTTGTATGTAAATTGTTATTTGAATGTCATCTCCTTACATTAAATTGTGAGCTCACTGAGGGCAGGGCATATTTTTTTTTACCTTTCTTTATAACCCCAGGCCTTAATATAGTGCCAGGCATACAGTTGGCACTTAATAAAGGCTTGTTGACTTGACTATTGCCATAATACAATCCACCTATGTCTATCTTTTCATGAAACTTCATTGGGTTTTGTGATATCTTAAAACTAAACACAGTAGTAGTAGAAAGCCTTTGAACTTGGCATCAGAAGACCTGACTCTAAATTCTGCCCCCACCTCTCAGTATCTATAAATTGGCAGGCAAGTCACTTAACACCACTGGGCCTCAGTTTCCCATCAGTAAAATAAGGGGCATGGATTAAACAGCTCTAGAGGTCCCTTCCAGATTGAAATTTTATATTACTAAGACATGGGCCCTGCCCCCCAAAAGATAAGAATATCTTTCTTAATCCAACAAATAAGGTTGTGTTTTTCTTATGGATGTCAGTGTTTAAAACACTGAGTCCTTCTAAACATGCAGAATGAGACATATTTTGGATGTAGCCAATACAGGAATTTGTTTTGCCTGATTATGCATAGTTGTTACAAGGGATTTTTGTCTGGGGCAGGGGAGGGGGGAGAAGTAGGAAGAGAAAATAAATGCTTGATAATTAAAAAAAAAAATGCTGGGGTGGCCAGGTGGCTCAGCGAGTAAGAGCACCGGCTCCAGTGTTGGGACGACCTGGAGATCGAATCCTGGGCTCAGACAGCACCACACCCAGAAATAACTGGCCGTGTAACGTTGAGCAAGTTACTTAACCCCAATGGCTTAAAAAAAAATTTAAAAATACAAAAAAACAAACCACTTGGTTCCTGTTGGGAAATACAAGATGTGCCGAATCCAGACATACTTGTGCCTGTGAGTCAGTGGTTATGTCTGGGGATGTCACCTTCTTTCCCCTGTGGGACAATGTTATAAAGACATATTCATTTAAAATTTTCCATTCCTACTTTTGAAGCGACTCCTTTGCAATTTAAACAATGAACAGAAGTGTACTCGGTGGGATTCAGAGGCCTTATGCTGGAGGTTTGAGACCTGAAGCCGTCCCTTTCCTACCTGGGTGACAACAGGTACCACTCCCAACCTCATCCCCATTTTTCCAAATAAGGAAACTAATCCTTGTTCTTCCCACCTCAAAGAAACCCCACATAAAGAATGTCAACGTGAATTGTCGAACCTAGAGCAACTCATTTTTAGCTGCCGCATTTCAGACATAATAGTACTAACTCACATTTCTTTAGTATGTTATGGTTACAAAGTCCTTCATATATAACAGTTAATCAATAAACATTCATTGATCATATCCATGTTCTCCTCTCTCTATATATATATAGTATGATTTTTACATATCTATATGTATATATACATATAGATATATAAATAATTGTACACATGAGTTGTTTTGCTTCCCATAACCACCACATTGAGAGAGGTGAAGCAACTATGATTGTCTCCCAGTCGCAGATGAAGGAACTAAAGCTCAGAGGGTAAAGAGATGTGGACAAGGGCACATCTGCTATCATGGATCATAAGATGAAAAGCTAGAAGCAACATCAGGGGCCATCTAGTTCCACTAGCTCATTTTCAGATGAGGAAACTAAGACAGAGTTAAGTCATTGGCCCAAGGTCATACCTGAAGGTCAGTTTCAGAGGCAAGATTTGAATACAGGTCCTCAGAGTTAGATAACTTGACCCTGGAATTAAAGTCTAGTCTTACACATGGGTGGGTGAAGGGGGTGATGGGGGGAGGGAAATGAAGAATTCTTTCAAATTGGGGGAGGAAGGTATATTGGGACTTGCCAATGAGATTCAATCTTATGGGTTTCATATAAAATAGCAAAGTAGTTCAGATAAGCAGCTGGACGTCCAGAGGAGAAAACAGCTCTAGCCAAGTCCTTGGGGTGTGGGGAGAGGAAAGAAGGGAGCTTCTGTCTCCTCCCTCCTGTTCCTTTGACCAGAGAAGCTCCTGGTGACCTTGGCATAGTCAGAGAACTGGAACTCACTGTTATCCTGGTAGTATGGCAAGGACAAACCTGAGGAAAGGCAGCCTTGGAGGACTACAAGGAACGAAGGGGAAAGCTACATAGTGTCTCGTAAAGTCCCCCCTAAAGGAGGAAACCGGACTTCCAGCAGCTGCAGACTCCGAACTTCCCCATTTGCCCTCTGAGCTCACATCTGAGCTCTCTAAGCTGGACTCTGTATGTCCTTATGGGAGAGTGAATATCCATTTTGGTGGGTAATGGAACTGCGTTTTCTTTTTTTCTGGGCCATAAGACATTAGTAAATAACATTTTAAAAAACTATTTAAGTCTGGCTGGCTAATTGGCATAAATAAAAGGAAACACACTTGGGACCTCACAAGGGGCTTGTGAGACATTGTATTGGGAAAAACCATCCCCCAGACCCTTAGGATGCCACAGAACTGAAGGGAAGAGTCATAACCTCACTCTGAAGAGACCGCCTGTAATTCTGAATGGGACTTTGGATAGGAGTCCCAGAGTCTACCCTAAAATATTTGTTTAATTTAATTGAATTCAATAACAAAAATTACATAAGCAAGGTTCAGTTTCTCAAAGGTCACCTCTCCACTTTAAATGGGGACTAGCCGACCTGAAAGTACCTTCCAGCTTAAGGACAAATGAGAAGATAGAGACAGCTGGGTGGCTCAGTGGATAGAGTTCCGGGCACAGAGTCAGGAGCACCAGAATTCAGAGATGCCCTCAGATATTTATTAGTTGTGTGACCCTGGGCAAGTCATGTAACCTTTGTTTGCCTTAATATACTGGAGAAGGAAATGGCAAACCATCCAGTATCTTTGCTAAGAGAACCCTGTGGGCCATGTTAGCGTGCGATGGTCCATAGGGTCATGAACAACAGGTCTCCATTTTATAGGTAAGGAACTGGAGGTGGACTCCCACCTGGCTCTGCCCCCACTCAGACCCTTAACCTCTGCGGCTGTCTCCAAATCCAGAACTCTTCCTTCTAGGCTCTCTGTGCAGAGAATGTTAGGATGTTTGTTTGAAATTAAAAGGGAATTTGTAACTATGCTTCCTTTAGCTTTTTTTCCCCAAAATTCTTATGATTCATTCTAACTCTGCATGTTTCAAGTCCAAGAATAGCATGTTGATTATCTTTCTTATCTGATAAGTATCCCTATTTCCCCTGGCTGGGAATGGGATAGAGGACATAGAAATAGGGGACTTTCTGTTGCTTTTTACCCTTTCTTCATGGGACAAATTGACTTTTTAAGATTCTCTTTCTTAATATAAACTTAATCACCAACAAACCCAAATATTTTGATATACAAAGGAGAGCAAAAAAGTCAAATGAGAAAAAATAAACTCCTCATGGTCTGCCTATGTAAAAAAATACACACATAATTTAGTAACAAAATTGTTCTTTGTGTGCCCTTATATAAATTTTTAAAAAATTCACTGATGAAAAACATGTTTTAGAGATGCCTCTTATCATTGCCCAATGACCTACACCTTTCAACATAATGAAAATTATATACTACAACAATTAATTTATAGATTTTGTGCCATACCAATCAAGGGATTACTTTATAAAACTGGGATAAAATTTCAAAACTTTTCTGGAGTCAAAAAAGGTCAAGAATCTCAAAGGAAACAATGAAGACAAAAGGGAAGGGCCTAGACATTCTACAAAGCGGTTGTCATGAAAATTGGTACTGATTTTTTAAGAAAAAGATCAATGGAAAAGATTAACTAACCAAAACTCAGAAACAATCCAATGTAGTAGCACTGTGTTCAATAAACCCAAGGACACTTGCTACTGAGGTAATGCTTTCCTGTTTGACAGAAACTTCTGGGTAAACTAAAAAGTCTGGCAGAAATTAGTTTTTTTGCTAACAACTTAAACCATATGCTACATATAAAATAAATATAAAAGGTCACGTTAAAAAATTGAGAAGACAGCAGAGAGATGTCTGTAATACGGGATAGTATAAGGACCATTTGACCTCTGACATTACAGATTCTAAGGCCCCTTCAGGCTGATATCCCACATTCTAAAGTATCCATTAGCTCTAAATTTCAACCTCTATTGTTCTGTATTAGGTGTTCTTAATTGGGGTCTAGACTCCAAGAGGTCTGTGGTAGAGATTTCAACATGTCCATGAACTTGAAAGGGTAAAAATGCCTCTTTATTTCAATGTAATTGGTTGCCTTTATGATTGTAGGTAGATTAGATGAATCTGTTCAGATCTAATTGATTTTAGATGAATGAAATGTATTCTTCTGACTCAAATTTTTTTTTCCAAGACTGAGCACACAGGTTTCACCAGATGGTTAAAGGGGTCCATGCCACAGAAGCAGATTAAGAATTCCTGTTCTAAATGGTTTTTCTCAGTTCTAACAAAGCCTCACTAAGTGGGCACGGATAGGACTGTGAGGCTGATGGAAATCACTTCACGCTCCAGCCAAGAAAAATTAAAAAAAAAAAATCCTTTCACCCCTTATTTCTGGGCCATGTTTTCTTTAAGGAAGAAATTCCTCTCATTTATCAGGCTATTGACCATTACAGGAAGCGTGGATAGCCCTCTCTTCCCATCATGCCTGCCCCCACATGTGGCAGTTGGGATACCCATACCTGTTTGTGGGTCTGGGAGGCTCCCTTCAAGTCATAGCTGATCAGCTGATAGCTGACTCTGGAGGCCCCATGGGAGTCTAGGGGCCACAGTCCATGAGTGTGGACAGCAGCTTTTAATTTCACACTGACTCCAAAGTACAATGAAGCCTGTGGAAATGTCTCCTCATCCCTTCTCATGAATGCTAACATTAAACCGTCTCTACATTCATTCCTTCCTCTTTATCCTCAGGGCCACCAGCTCCTCATGCCGAGAGCTCATGGTAATAACTGCCTCCTTCTCTCACTTGGTCCCCTGTCCTTCTGTCCCTCTACTCCGTCCAACATCTGAATGCCTCTCTACTTGGTGAGAGATAGGGAGCTATCGGGGGTTTGAGTGGGAGAGTGATATGATCAGGCCTCTATCTGGGGTTTTTGAAGTAAAAAGCCCAAGGAAAGAGAAGCAACAGTGGTGCAGTAGTGTAATGGGAATGTAAATTTGAAGATCTTCCCTGCCCCTAGGCTAAAGTGCACCTGGAGCCTGGGGTGGGAGGCTTGTTTTTCAGTAGATACTTTTTGATTGGCCAGTGGGTCCAGAAGGTTGTTACATTCTCTGAGCCAGGAGAAGGCTATATAAGCCCTGATGTGTAGCTTTGTTTTGGGGCTCACTTTGAGAAGTGTTCTGTGATTTGATATGGATTCTGGGAAGCCGTTGTCCAGAGCCCCCTGGCTTTGAAAATCCCAGATGTTGATTTGGTATGGATGTAATGATTGGACAGTTTGGAAAACTGTCTACTTGATCTGTTTCTGTCTTGATAATTCTGCCTGTATACTTTGAAGTTCAGGGTGCTGACCTTTTTTCCCTGAACAAGGTAAATGATATATGTTTGACTGATTAAAGTAAGCTTGTTAACCCATTTTGAGTTGCTTTCCTTTATCAAAGCAGATCTAAGAACCTGTGCTGGCAGCCACCCTGGGAACACTGGGGTGCTTGCTGCTACAAGTAGACCTCTAGACTTGTAGCAACAGGAAGGAAGGGACGAGCATTTATTAAGCACCTACTATGTACCAATCCCTGTCCTAAGTGCCTTATAAACATTATCTCACTTAATTCTCACAATGACCTTGGGAGGTCAGGGTTATTATTATCCCCATTCCATAGTGTCCTGATGTGTTGGGGGTCCATCTACTCACTCTATACATTTATCAGGGAGATCCAGAGTGTCCTAAAGACGCAGATGCATGGGTGGGGAGGCGTTTTGCAGCTCTCCCTCCCCTGCGGGCATGGCAGCTTCCACAGGACTGCAGGAGCCTAGGTCTCAGACTGGAAGGCACCTCTCAGGCCATCTGGGCCAGCATGCCCACCCTGTTTTAGGGACAGGCAGCAGCAGCTGTCAGTAATGGCAATAACAACAATAGTAACAATAATGCATTTATATGGTGCTTTAGGATGTGCAGAACACTCAAGTATCTCCTTGATCGTCACCACAACCCTGGAAAGGCAAGTGCTATTATTACCCCCATTTTACAGTTGGGGAGAGTGAAGCAGGCAGCAGTTAAGTGCCTTGCCCAGGATCATGCAGCGGGTAAGTCTGAGGCCAGATGTGAGCTCAGATCTGCCTAAGGATGGCAACAATAATCATGAATTTCACAGTTCTTTCACATGATCTCCTTTGAGTCTGACAGTCGCCCTATTACTTAGTTACAATAGGCATTATTGCCCCATCTTACAGATGAGGAAACCACTTTAGAGGGAAAAAAAATCGTCCCTCATTATAGCCATTAGTAAGTGCTGGAGATGTAATTTATATCTATGTTTTCTTTTAACCAGGTTCTGCCATCTGCTGTGAAGATGACTTTGGTCAAGGCTTTGCAGCTTTCTGTGCCTTAATTTCCTCATCTGTAAAAGGATGGGGCTGGAACAGCTTGTGTTTCTGTGGGGCTCTGAGGCTGGCCAGGTTTGCTGACTGACTCATCCTATGGGTCTGATGTGAGGAAAGTGAGCTTCCTTATCCCCATTTCTGAGAGGAGGAAACTGAGGATCAGAGAGACAGAGGCTTGTTTGTAGCCACACAGCTTATGCCTGTCTGAGCTGGATGTAAACCTGGTCCTGGGGAGACCTCATTGTGAAGCCCTGTTTGACATCCAAAGCCTTTCCCAGCCCGGAGCCCCATCCCCCATTTCCAGGAGCCTTAAGCCTTGCCTTCCCCCCTTTACTCTGACCAATGGTGCTGGTCTCCTGGCTGTTCCTCCCACAAGAACCTCCACCTCTCTAGCTTCTGCTCTGGTTGTCCCTCACATCCAGAAGGCTCAGTCTCCTGGCTTCTTTCAAGTCCCAGCTGAGACTTCTACAGGGAGCTTTTCCAAATCCCTTTTAACGACAGACCCTCTGCGGATGAGCCTCTCTTTATCCTGTCCATCATTTGTACCTAGTTGTCTGTATGATGTCTCCCCCCATTAGATTGAGCTCAGGGATGGAGGGCACAGATTGAACGTTTCCCTTCCTTTGTATCATGGATGCTTAGCACATTACCTGGTACATAACAAGCAGTTAAATGCTCGGAGGAATCCTGGATGCCTAATCCAACCCAACACCCAGGCAACAAACTTGGAAAATTCCCTGCTTCTGGAATTTGGTGATTTCCCACATACTTGAGCCAGTGGTCAGTTCCTGGGTCACTTTTCCTCTTGGGGGTCCCAGTTTTCTCCTCTGAGGATCCCTCCAACTTGATGTCTCATAACTAGGACATCCTACATAGGGCCAGGCCCTTTCAATGGCTCATTTCCATCTCTGTGCCTTAAAAAAAACATTTAGGCTAGATATAAACACTTTCACGCATACACACATATATGGTCATGGGGAATTGGCTACTAGGGGAAAACAGTCAGATGAACAAGTGCTTTGTTTCTGCTCTGGTATGATTTCCTTTATGGAAAGTGAGAGTGCCCTTGTTAATTTGACCTTTAAAGTGAATGCCAGCGTGCGTACTGTAAAGCTAAAGCGCCCCCCCCCCACATTCCTATAAAGTCTGTCAGCAGTCCCCAGTGATTTTACAGGTCCATGTC
>NW_027185850.1:20481942-20512466 GCF_028583685.1 Petaurus breviceps papuanus | reverse complement strand
AAGTCCATCATGGGCTCCCAGAGGTGCAGAGGAGGAGGATGAGGGTGAGAAGACTGGAAAGGATGCCTTTACAGCCTGAGGATGCTTCTTCCTGAGGTAAGCCCCTGGGCAAGACCATTTCATGAGGCCTCCTGGCCATGCTATTTTTCCTGATTCCACTTCTCACTCTCCAGCTCCCTTCCCAGTATGGGACTACCCAAGTCTAATTTTACTGGGTGATCTTGGGAAATTAACTTCAGTTCTCTGTAAAAGAAGGAAATGACTAGGTAATCTTAAGGGACTAGTTGATAGTCCTTTCTACCTCTATGTCCTATGATTATCATCCCATAAGGGCTATCACTGAAGTCATTCAGCTCTTCAGCTTCCAAATATTGGGGATATATTTTATTGAACATGAAAAATGAAGCATAGAAAACAAACTGATTGATTCTACTTTTACAAGATACTTTGTGTATGACCTCTCTTTTCAGTGTCAGCATCACCCACTGCATCCTGGGTCATTGCCAGTCATCTAGACCTTCTTGCCCGTGGCCTCTGATGACTGATGGAGAGTGAGGCTGGTGAGTTTGCACAGTTCTCCCACACTCAAATCCAATTCACGTGCAAGTTAAGACATCACTCTCCTGATATCATCAGTCCTCTTCGAGAACAAAGGACGAACAGCAATCAGAGTCATGGTCCAACTAGTGAATGTCATTGCCATCCATGTCATTTCCTACAGGCTTCTAACAAGTCTCCTGGCTTCTAGTCTATTTGGTGAACTGCAGTCAGAAGACTCTAACACGTAGAAAATCTGATGGTGTCGCTCCTCTCCTTGACAATATTCTGTGACTTCCTATTCCTAACCAAGCTTAGTTCTTACTAATTCACCTGTCATTAAATGCCCTCCACAATCTGTCACCAGTATCTATTTCTAGTCTTCACAGGATACCAGAATCAGAGACACAGCTAGAAGGGAACTTGAGGGACATTTGGTCCAAACTCCTCATTTAATGCATAAGAAACTGAAACCCAAGGAAGTTAGTTTGCCCAAGGGTGTAAATATCAGTAGTAGAATACGAGTCCCTGTGTTTTGCCTTGAGGGGCAACACTGTTCCCACTGGGAACTTAGAGCACCTGGCAGGGAGCCCCATGAGAATACTATGTTCTAGCCAGATTGGCTTGTCCTCAGCTCTCAAACACACTTGTGTTTTCCCCTCTCCACACTCATGCTTACGCAATCCCCTTTTCCTCTTATGCCCATCCTTCCTGCTGAATCATTACCCATTCTTGACTTACTGAGATCAGGGCAGGCTCAATGGAGGAGATGACATGCTCTCCACCCAAGTTCCCACGGGGTCATTATAGACAACTGGCCAGTCTGTGCTCATTTCACTTGTCTTATTCAGTCTGATCCCAGGATAGAGGAAGCAACTTCAGGATTCAAAATCAGTCAAGCTCATGAGTACTACTCCTAATTCACACAAAAAGTATGTAAGTGCCTGCTATGTATCCAGTACTGAACTAGGTATGGGGATACATGGACAAGGATGCTAACAGTCTCTATCCTGGAGCTTCTACCTACCTAGGCTGCTAGTCCCTTTCTTGTTGCCCGAGCTGATCCCCCCTTGAATGCAACCTTACCAGACCTATGACAGTAGTTAAATTCTCGGGTATGGTAACGGGTTCAGTTTGGGCTCTATCCAGTTTTTGCCAATGACTCAACAGATTTAAGTCAGGTGTTCTTCATGTAGAGTAAGTCTGTAGATAGATTCAGGGAATCTATGGACTTGGATGGCAAAAAAAAATACCTTTCTGTATTTATTCACCTTTACCTGTAATATAGCATTACCTTCAATTATTTTGAAATAAGATTGAGGTGTCCAGAGGTTACACTAGACTGCCATGGGGCTCCAGGACACAAAAATGGGGAGAAGTCCTTGATCTAAGGGTTGTCTTGTGGGTCTTTAAAACAGAAAGGATCCTCAAAGAGCCACCTTGCAGAGACTCCAGACAGTGGTGGTATGACTTGTTGGAGCCGGGGAGGGGGTGGGGAATGGGAATGGCTAGAGCTTGTAGGGGTCTTCACATTCATCTTTCTGCCTGTTACAGGATTTCTCAAAGTGAAAACTCAGCCATCAGTTCTGGAGAGATAGGAATCAAGCTTTCCAAACAAACATCATCTCCCCCCCCCAACTCTTGGATGGAAATGAGAGAGCCTGTTGGCAATTGGGAGGGTGATCAGGGTGACTGGAAGACATGTGGATAACAAATATGTTGAAAAAGGAGATCATGAGCTTGTCTGCTCTCATTTCTAATGTGCTAGCACTTTCAGGAAAGACAGCTTGTCTCCCAGACAAGGCAAGCTATAGGATTTCAGGTGAACATGATCTGGGCTCAGGGGATGTATGTGCACCTTGACCTCAGGAAAGGTGACATTGTATATCCCAGTACAGACAGCCTCTTAGAGCCAGCAGCTGGACTGCCATGACCTTGCTGGTCCCAACCCCTCCTGGCCAGCCCTGTCTCTTGTGGCCCCTTCGATCTGAAACAAGATTGACCTAAGGCCCTCTGACCTCTGTCTGCCTAGAGGCAATACCTGGAGTCCCAGGGCCACCCACACACCACAGGCAGGGTGACAGGTCAGGGCAAACAACTCTTTCCCGATAGGATCAAGGCTCACCAAACTTTGCTTGCTAGGTCACTCTTGCTGACCTTCTGACTCCTAGAACTTGGACCAACATGATCTCTCCCTAGCTACCTTGTGATTTTTCCCACTTCTTAATTCTCACACACAAGATCATGGGATCACATCTCTTGCCCTAAATACTCTCTCTCCCCCTTCTCTGTCCCTCCTTTCCCCACCCTCTAAGTTCCTGACACTTTTGAATTCACTGTCTCTCTTCCTCATAATTCTCTTCTCCAAACCAATCCTCCAGATACCTTTCCCAGTGCTACATGGACTATTTCTCAAAACCCCATATATTAACTAGAGTGCCTAGGAGCTTATATATACCTTATCTAACACCAGGATCAAGAAAACTCTTCATGCTCCTGAAATGTCAGGGGTGGGGAAGGGGTGGTAACAACAATGGTATCCACCTCTGAGGACTTCCATGCTTCCGTGCACTGCTCAAATCACTTCAATATTGTCTTTTGAGAGCGTTGTTTTGGTGCTGTTTCAAAGGGTGTTAAACAAGCTACTAGCTCTAGAAAATGGGAAATGGATAAAGGTAAAGACATTGAGTCTGATAGTCATCATTACCTACCAAAGTTTAATAAGGAGTCAGCACAATTTCTGGGCAAATATTTGCTCACCAGCCAAGGAAAACACTTTTTTTAGGGCAAAAACATCTTTGTTAAGCATTAAAGAGGCAAAAAATCACAAGCAAAATTGTCTAATGACAAAGAGCAAAAAGCAGTTGAAGGAGAAATGAATCTTGATTCTCCTAAGGTCAAATAGGTGGTACGAGGCAGAGTCATTTACCTCTCTGGGTCTCAGTTTACTTATCTCTAAAATTGGGTGAGGATGGGTTTGGGTTAGTGTTAGATGACAACTAAGGTCCTTTTAATTCTAAATATATAATCTTATGAGCTTGCAAAAAAATGCTGAGACCCATAAAAATTAGATTATCCTAAGGATATTTATGGATAATACTAGAAGGAAGACAAAAGATGAACTCTAAATAGAAAAGACTGATGAATGCCTTTATTCAACATAGATAGTAGTGGAACCATCCTATTATAACTGCAACACCCAAATAGCCAGTACACCCAATAAGAAAATGGAAAGGGCACTTAAAATAATTAAGAACAATTCTACCCCCTGCCCCTGAAAAAAAAAGAAAAAAACATGAAAAGGTAACTCATTTCTTTGCAGAGATCAGGGCACGATCGGTGTGGAACCATCATATAATGTCAGACTGTATCAATGTTTTGTTAATTTTGCTGAACTACTTTTTAGTGTAATAAGGCAAAATGACATTGTATATGCCAGCAAGACAGCCAGCACTGGGATGATGACACTGATGATCCCAACCTCTCCTAGTCAACCTTGTCTCTTATGGTCCCCTTCTGGGAGGGGGCAAAGTTGATATTAAAATCAAAGATATCAAAATGAGTCATGAGGAGCAGTGGATCTCCATTCACAAAGAACACATCCACATTGGGGGGTGGTAACTTTTTTTCCTAACTATTTTATTTTCCCCTAGTTGCATGCAAAAACAATTTTAACATGCATTTTTAAAATTTTGAGTTCCAGGAGGTGATAATTTTGAAAGCCTTAAGAGACTGGTTTTTTTTAAAGAAATCTCAGACGAGGGGGTAGAGGTGGGGGCAAGACATGGGCATTAGTATCTATTATCAAAAAGGCAACTGAGAAGACAGCAGCAATGTCTGATCTGAGCCACCTTTACTCAACATTATGAAATCTTTATGAGAATTGTTTACAGAGGTAACAAGCGTCCTTGATGAAAATAAGAGTAAGGAGGACTAGGTGCTCACAGGTGATATCTATAGTTTATTATATCTTCCTAGCCAATCATTGATTGAAATGTGTCAAGACTACAAAGTTCCATTTCATATATTGTCAATCATTTTAAAAGTGAGAACAAAATGAAAGCATTTGACTGAGTGGGGAAAAATTCTGCTGTAAAGTTTCCTCTTCAAAAAGATCCTTCGCAGGGGTGGCCAGGTGGCTCAGTGAGTAAGAGTACCGGCCCCAGTGTTGGGATGACCTGGGGATCGAATCCGGGCTCAGATACTTAGCACCACACCCAGAAATAACTGGCCGTGTAACCTTGAGCAAAATTACTTAACCCCAATTGCTTTAAAGAAAAAAAAGTATATTCCTCGGGGGGTGGCTAGGTGGCACAGTGAATAGAGCACTGGTCCTGGAGTCAGGAGGACCTCAGTTCAAATCTGACCTCAGACACAACCAAAAAAAAAAAAAACCCAACTAGCCACGTGACCTTGGGCAAGTCGCTTAACCCCAATTGCCCCCCAAAAAGCAAAAAAAATGAAAAAAAAAGATTCTTCCCTTCCTCCATATGTAAGTTAAGATGATACAAAGAAAGGAATGGATATTCACAGAAACACTCATTAGTGTATTGGCAGATGTTCTGTAGGGTTCAGATGGTGAGGTCCTTTGAGACATTGTGGTTTGAGGATGGCGTTGTGCTGATGGATCTTCCCTCCCTTTTGCAGCTAAACCCCAAGAGAAGGTTGACTACAATTGATGTCTCCACTCACTCTCTTTTAAGCCTTCTGCAATCTGGCTTCTAACCTCATCATTCAACTAAAATTGTTTACTCTTAACTTGATTCAACCCATGACTCCCAAACTCCTTGTGGATCTTTGTTCCAGTGGCATCTTCATTCTGACAAAGCCTCCACCACTGTCCTTTCTTCTTCTGATTGGTGAGCTCCTCCTGAAACCTCCATGTGAGAAAGCATCTCCACCAACCATGCTTAGCCCAAACCTGCTCCTGCCCATAACTCCATGGTCTTCTTCCAGACCTTTATCAAGCAGCCATCTTCATGCTGCTATGGACTCCCTCTGGACTCTAGTAGCTCCCTATTGCCCCCAAGATCAAACACAAAATCTTCTCTTTGGAAAGCTAGGATGGAATTGGGTTGTAAAAATCTTCCAATGTCAGTCTAATGTTCTGCTTCCTACACACAATCGGCCATCCAGTTCTCCAGAATTGCTGTCCCTTGTACAGAACTCTTCCTCCTCCATCTCCTTGCTGTAGGACTGCTTATTCTCTATGCATGAATATCCCCCGCCCCTTCCAATCTTCAGCTCTTAGACTGGTGTCCTTTAAGACTATGCTGAAGCACCAGGTCCTCAAGGAGGCTCTTCCTGGACTTCCTATGTATGTGCTGAGCTGACTTCCTTACATCAATGCGCTTACACTCCCTCTCCCTCCCCACTTCTCTCAGCTAACCGCCAGTTGCTAGGACACTAATCCATCTAAGGTTACCTTCCATTCATTTTGTATTCATCTTGTATTTTCTCATCTCCATTATAATGTGAGCTCCTTGAGGGCAAGGATTCAGTTTTTGCCTGTCTTTGTATCACTAGCACTTAGCACACTGCCTGGTACATTTTGTCATTCAGTCATTTTTCAGTTGTGTTTGACTGTGACCCCATTTGGGGTTTTCTTGGCAAAAATACTGGAGTGTTTGCCACTTCCTTCTCATTTTATAGATGAGGCAAACAGGGTGAAGTGACTTGCCCAGGGTCACACAGCTCATTAGTATCTGAGGTCACATTTGAACTCAGGTTCTCCGGACTCCAGGGCCAGCACTCTGTCCATTGTATCACTTAGCTGCCTCCTAGCACATAGTAGGTGCCTTACTAAATTTGTGTTCATCAAGTGCCAAAATGCTATAGAAACTCCTCAATGACATCCATGAAAAGGCCACTCAAAAGAATCCTGCTGGATGATCCATGTAAGAATAACAAACACATGGGGAAAAAAGTTGACCTTAATATTGTAATATTATGACATTCAGCTGAATGGGAAGCTCATTGAATTGGTACAATGGTACACGTATCCTAAACTGGTGTTCCAGATAGATAATGAAATGAGCTCAGAATTGCAGGGCTGGAGGGGAGAACAAGCTGGCTTGTTTTGGGGAAATCCTATAACACCAGCCATGATTCCAAGCCCTCCCCCCACCCCCGTGCCATCTTTGTCACAGCAGTATTCATCTAGGAATGGGAGGTGGCTGTGACCCTTAGAAAGACACCATTTCCAAAGAATGATGAGCAATCCAAAGTGCATTGTGTTGGGTGGACATAGGCAATGCTTCATTACCAAAGGTGACATGTGGGTAAGGAGTCATGGAAAACACCTAATAAATGTACAATAAAAGAGGAACATGAGCCAGTGTTACAGCAGAATGTCAGATGACATACGGACAAGCTAATTTGGACAGTGGTGCCCACGGGAGATAAAATAATCTATAGAGAATGTTCTAGGGCGTTGGGGAATTTCTCTAGGGATGAATGATGGGAGGACATGGGCAAAGATTGCTGAGGGTGAGAAAGCATGAAAGGGTTGTGGGAGGTGGGTACCAGTGTCAATGGCATCACAGGTTAACATTCTGACCTAAAAGTATTGAGAATGAGTTATAAGAAAAAAGATCCTACCTCTGGTCTCACCAAGACATTAAAAAACAGGATTATGTCTATAGAATAAAAGACCCCGGGGTCATCTAGTCTGATCTTATTTAATAAGAAATTCCTTTTCAATATTCCTGACAAGTAGGAATACATAATCATGCCTTTGCCTTTAGAGTGCCTGGCACATAGTAGGGATTTAACCAATACACATTTATAAAACTGATGATGCTGAACGTGGAGATGGGAAGATATCCAAGTCACACAATAACTATATATCCATATAATTGATCCCTCTAATACACGACAGATTTCCAGACTTGTTCTGATTGGCATCTGGAAGCCAAAAGGGAAATAATGAGCAGAAGTTGGAAAAGTTCCTTTCTCGAGAGCTGAAAACCACCTAAAAATTGATGAGTAGGCTGCCTCAGTGCTGCTGGGCTCCTCACCAGATATGGGTGAAAGTGCACTGGGTTTGAAATCTTAAGTCATATCTGCTCTCTGGGCCTTAATTCACTCATGTACAAAATGAGGGGGTTGAAAGTTGAATCAAAGATAAGGTGCTTTTCATGAATTCCAGATACAAGACAATGTTTCATGTTAAATTTTACAGAATCACAGGATCTCAGCTTGGGAAGGGAAGTGAGTGGCCAGCAGATTCAACCCATAACTATATAAGAACCCCCTGGATGGCATCCCTGAAAAGTTGCTGTCTCGCTTCTGTTTATATAGGAGGAAGGCCCCCTAGCACAGTATTACCTGGAACGTAATACTGTAATGGGAATGGGAATCTGAAGATCTTCCCTTCCCCTAGGCCCTTTGATAGGCTTAGGTGACTTTGAGAACCTTCCCTGATTTGAAAATATACTCTGCCCCCTAACAGGCTGAATGTGGTTACCTGGGGTCTGTGGTAGGAGGCTTGTTTTTCAGGAAAGCCCACACCTTGTTACTTTGTAACAACCCTCTTGACCCACTGCGCAATCACATTCTCTGAGCCAGGAGAAGGCTATATATACCCTGATGTGAGGCTTTGCTTTGGGGCTCACTTTGGGAAGAGTTGTGTGATTTGGCCAGATGAGACTCTGGGCAGCCATCGAGCCCCTAGCTTTGAAAACCTAGATGTTGGTTCTTCCTTCTCTGGTAACTGACTAGGCAGGGATGTAATGGTCAGACAGCTGGAAGGCTGTCTGCTGATCTGTTTCTCTGTCTGCTTGTAAATTCTGTTTGTATTCTCTGAAGTTCATGGTGATGACTTTTCCCCCTGAACTAGGTAAATGATATACGTTTGATTAAAGTAAGATTGTTAACATACTTTGAGTTGCTTTTCTTTGGAAAAGCAGATCTAAAAACCTGTGTTAGCAGCCATCCTGGGTATGCTAGGATGCTTACTGCTACAAATACTTGCTGAAATGCTTGGTTAAATGACTGATTTTTGTTCAAATACAGGTTAAACTAAGTGGTTATTATTCCTGCTCCATTATTTTTCAGATATGGATATTGAGGCCCAGAGATGGGGCATGACTTGACTAAATTCCCAGAAAAGGAATGCATGCACAACCATGGTGCACAGAGCCCTAGGCTTGGAATCAGGAAGACTCACCTTCCTGAGTTCAAATCTGGTCTCAGATACTTACTAGCTGTGTGACCCTGGGAAAGTTACTTCATCCTGTTTGCCTTGGTTTCTTCATCTGTAAGATATGCTGGAGAAGGAGATGGAAAACCACTCCAGTATCTTTGCCAAGTAGACTGTGAAATGGGGTCACAGAGTTGGACACAACTGAACACCACCAACCACTCTCTGAAGGGTAGCTATATGTCAGAGTGCAGAGTGTTATACCTGGAATCAGAAATATTGATCTTCCTAACTTCAAATATGGCCCCAGACACTAGTTGTGTGACCCTGGGCAAGTCACTTAACCTTGTTTACCCCAGTCTCCTCATCTATACAATAAGCTAGAAAAGGAATGTGTACAACCACCCTCCCCACCTTACCCCATGAGAGGGCAAAACTTTAATGAAGAAAATCAACCTAGCAAAGATGGTTTGTCTAATGCATGACTTCATGGTTTCCAAGAAAACTTTCTTGGATTGAGTCTTCTACCTGAGTACCTTAGACTTCTGATGGTTGGACTTTCCATTTCCCATGAACTGAACCTTCCCTTATGTGTATCCTTTATGGAATGTTGACATTTTGAGAGTTTGCTGGATAGAGGAAGGGAGTGGAGATGCTGGAGGAAAAGCAAAAGAGAGACAGGTCATGGAAGCTATTGAGAAGGCTATGCTACGTGAGGGGTTTCTCCAGAGCGTAGGCTGCAATAAGAGGGTGGTGATGCCAACCGCGATGACAAAGATAACAACAGTAGCTGACATTTTCATAGAATGGGGACCACAATTGGAGGAAGGACAAAGGAAAGCCCTCCCCCTCCCCCCACCATGGACTATTACTATAGGGATTTTCTTCCCTCATGGAGCTTATACTGTTTTTTTTTAAGAGAATTTATTACCCCCCCCCCACATCATTTCCATTTCTTAATATATAACCTCCTTCCTTCCCTTATGTATAATCATCCCCCACAAGAATAAGAAAGAAGGTGGGGGGGTGGGAAGCAGTTTAGGAAAACTAACCAACACCCATCAATCAAGTCCAAAATCATATGCAATGCTTCATAGACATTCTGACATTGCAGCGGTGATGATTTGGTTGGGGGCAGGTTACTTGTCTCAGATGACACCCATTGGAAAGTACTTTGCAAATCTTTCCTCCTTATATGTAAATGTTAAACTAGTGTCTTCCTCCCTCTCCACCATTTCTTCCAGACAGACATTTCCCTTTCATTTGAAGGGGAAAGCAGAACAGCGATTCTCTTTCAATCCCCAGCATTCCTTCCTCCCCATCTCCATTGAAGCAAGTTTGTGTCAGTTACTGGAGGTCTTTAAATCATTCCACCAGGACTCCCAGGTCACGTGGAAGAAATTGGCACAAGACAGACCCAGTCTCCAAGTTTACATGAGCTGACAGCCTGAGTTTATTTTTAATGCATCACTTTCAAACGTTGCCCCTTGGTTATTGACACAGTTGGAAGATGGAGCATATTGACTCCAATGGGGAGAAGGCTTTTGAGGCAGAAACGAGTCATATAGAAAAACAAAGGTTTAACTATTTATAATTAAAAGTCAATAGGAGACGAAAACCCCAAGGGGCTGGGTGCCACCTGCCCCCCGCCTTTCAGCCCAGGTACGGAAGAGACTTTGCCTATCAGACAGGGTTAACAGAGAGGTACACCTGGTTGGAATTCTTCACGGACCATGACTTTATTAGCAAGCAGCCCAGTGGAGCAGAACTGTGCAAATTAAATTGGATTTACATTTCCAAGTGGGTACCGAGCCCAGGCATCTCGGAAATGTCTGCAGGAGAATTTAAAGCAAGTTCCTTCTTCCCCTTTTCCCCCTCCCCTGTACTCCTTTGGTAAACTTTATATAAACACAAAGGGGTCTACTCTACTAGAAAAGCAATAATATTGAAACTCTCTGTTTAGTTGCCCTGAAGGCATGGAAAGGAGATCAAGCCAACAGTTATTGATGGAAATAAATTCCTCCTTCCTATATGGTATAGAGTATAAGATCTCTGCCCAAGGATCTAGGATAAGTGGGTTCTAGTCCCAAGTCTGACTTGTTTGATGACCTTGTCATCTCTCTGGGACTGTCTGGTCCAATGCTTTTTTTTTATCATCAAGGAGAAAGTTTAGGTCCTTTCTAGCTCTAGAACACTATGATTTAAAACAATGGGACAAGAGAACCTGTAACAGCCCAGCTATTTGAAATGGATGGATCTTCTTCTAGGGCCCAAGACCTCCATGCTCTTATGTAGCTGTCAGTGGGACAACCTTTGTCCCATAGACTCCTTTACTCTCTTTAGAGAATGACAGAGTCTCAGAGTCAGAAAGAGCATCAGGGATCCTTTAGTCCCACAGGTATATGAGCAGGATACATCCCCAAGAAAGCCATCCAGTCTCTGACTGAATACCTCCAGTGATGAGAGAATCACTATTTCCCAAAGTATTCTATTTTTTAACAGCTCTAACTGAGGAAAACAGGGTAGCAAGCTCTTTCCTCCTCTCCCCACTCCAATTTATTCTCCATCACCTATCAAATATCTGAAGACAGCTCTCACTCCTTCCCCCCACCCCAAGTCTTCTCTTCCCTATGCTCCACTTAATCCCTGGATGGCAGACTTTCAAGTTAGTGTCAATGTTCTGAAAATGGAAACAAACCCAAGACAACAGTGCAGCTGTGGAATGATGGCCAGGGCCAGAGCACCCAGGGGTGATCGATTACTGGGGCTCCTTATACAATGCTTCGTTTAATGCAGACCAAGAGTCCCCTCTTTTTTTACCACTAGGTCACACTGGTGGCTTACAATAGACAGTCACACCATTCCCATCCCGGACCTGGGATGTGAATACTTAACAGCCCAAGCATAGGACATTCTGCCTTCCTTGTTCTTATCTTACCTAAACATGGATAATCGCATACGGATTGCTTCCATATGCTATGCATTTACCTACCTGCAGTCTGTAGCTGCTGAATGGGAGAGGGCTGATGTTCTGAGAATGCCACTTGTTTGGTGTAATCAGCTATGATGACATGTAAGACTCAAATCCCATTACCCTTCAAACCTGATCTCCTCTCTGATACCTTTTTTGGCTCAATCTTTAGCCAAAAATGCTTGTTGTTTTTCCCCAGAACCACCCACTAGGTGGGGCCAGGAGCCCTGGCTATCTGCCAATATCTAACAAAGGGATGGTTACCTCCAGTGCCCTCAGTTACCATCCAAATATGCCTTAGCACTTCCCTATTTCTGTTAAGGGACTTGCAATCCCTCCTAAACCCCCAGGATTAACAACAGATTTTTTTTTAATTTAAGAGGTGAAGGAGAGAGAAGAGCTGCCAAGTTATAGAGATTCTTTCTCCTTAACATTTCTCCCCTTCATCTCCAACTCTCTGCTCACCTGGATTACTATAGTGGTCTTCTATGTGATTTCCCCAATGTCATTTTCTGCTATCTCCTTCCCATCCTTCACACAGTTGTGAAAATTACCTTCAGAGGGGCCAGTTCTGCTGCTGTCCCCGACTTTAAACTCCAGCTCTTCCCCTTCTAACTCTATGACCTCAGGTAAATTAGCTCCCCTCTCTCTGGGCTCCAGAGTCTTCATCTGCAAAATTGGAAGGATTTGGACTAGATAGGGCATAAGGTCCATTCTAATTCCACATCTATGATCCCATGTTGGTTTCCTGCCCCCCAAACCTATGGGTTCCCTATGTTTAAGGGCTTTTATTGTCAGAATCCCACCTTTCTTCCTATTGTTTTTACTGTAGTGAGATTCAATGGAGCTTGGATGCCATAAATTTACAGTGGAAACAGCACTATGGGATCCCCCCCGCCACCAGCTCTATTTAACAACATGTAAGTAGGAACAAGGAGGTAAGAATAAGAGTAATGGTGGCAAGGATTTTGGCCAAGAATAAATAGCAACATGATGGGAAAGGGGAAGGTGGTCAAGGTCGCCAAGACTAGAGGACAATGTAGAACTGAATGGGTTAACTCTAGATTTAAGGTTGGGAAAGGAAGAAAGTGAGGCCAGAGTAGGACTGATGTCTTCAAAAAGTACAGAGGTTCAAGATACTGGTGATCATGGTAAGGACCTAGACTAGATTTAGAAGGCATAAGGCATAGGGAAAGATGGAGAATGACAGACCGTTATGCCTGTTCATTATGAAAATGAAAGATATGGCCATTCTAGCATGTGTCTGAACTGGAGAGGAAGGACAGGTCACAGAAACTGAAAATGAGACATTAGGGTGGTTGATGAATGTCAAAGATTCTAAAGATAAGGGCAGAGTTGGATTGGAAGACTAAGCCAGGTACTGAATTCCTTGAGGTAGGAGGGAGAATGACCTGGGGACCAGTAGACAACAGCTGCCAGGACCTGAATTGGGTATCAGATTGTATAGCAGTGTGTGTGTGTGTGGGGGGTGAAAACTCAGAACTTCCCCCCTTTCCCCCACTCCTTTTTCTGCTATTAATCAACAGCAAGCCCTTTCAGGAGGCTTTCAGATTTCCCACCTCTGCGGGCCCCTCCTCTCTTTCCCTTGCTGTCAATCAGCCTCCTTGGGGCTCCTCTGTTGTTTACCATTGGGGAAGATTTTCATGCCGAAACTTGAGCCCATCCCCCCCCCCAACCAATGGGAGGAGGGACCCCATTAGGGTATAAATTTTGGATGAGATTTTCCATCACACACAGCAGTGTCTTGCACATACTTAGATACTTTAATTCTTTAATGGATCCATGATCTCACTGATGTGGGTACTCTTTCCAATGGTACATATGACATCCCATTTGTCCCTTTTCAGTGTCCCTTTATCCATGTCTTGCCATGAGTCCCATAGAGGAGATACACCCATCATGCTGGAGGTACATTTTTTTAGATCAGGGGCTAACCTGGGTTTTTAATTTGATAGAATTTTTTTCTTTGATCTTATGTGTTTTGTTTTATGTATTTAAAAGCATAATTCTCAGGAGGCTTCCCTTGGGCTTCACCAGATTGATTGCCAAAAGGGGTCTATGACTCTGAAAGGTTAAGAGAATCCCTTTTCTGGATCTCTAAACATTTTATAGATTCCAGAGGCCTAGACAAAGCCCATTTGTTATCCTATATCTCAGGGCATATTAACTAGCTTAACTTCTTACCCAGTACAATCTTGTGTATGACCTCCTTTACTTCTCTTGGGCCTAGTTCTTTGTTGGAGATTCAAAAGCTACCACTTAAGTAATAGTGGATGCTATTATTAGCATCCCTGTTTAACATATGTGGAAACTGAGACAAAGACTTGTTAAGTGATTTGTCCAAGGTTACATAGCTAGGATCATTGTGAGAGTTACTAATCTAGCCTCAGACACTATCAACTACCCTTTAGATGATCCAAAACCATAATTCTTCAAGAAATAACATGCCATGACTCATACATACATGGTATCAGAAAGCACATGGATATTAAAAAAGGGAGGTAGGGGTACTTTTTATTGCAGAGCTCAAGATCATTTTTCACGGGCCTTTGAGATTCCCTTCTTTTTTACATACCTTGAGAAATGAAACTTTGATGCCATTAAAGTTATGTTTCCTGATGTAGGAAACTCCCCTGGGTCTAGTCAGTTGCTATTCCCATCTTTGTTTTTGTCAAAGTTATTTCCATTTTGCTACTGAGAATCTATATGTGGTGAGTGAGTCCCACTATCCCTGATGGAGAGACAGAGTTGATGAGACCTGTAAAGATTATTTTCTTATAACAAACTGTTAGCTTGGTGAGAAACCCAACTAAGCAAAGTCATCCTGAGGGCATTTACAATGAAATGAGGTGGGGGACAACTCTCTAAACTTGCTTCTCCTGCCAATTCTTCTTACTGTTTTATTAGGTGATATTGCTGATAGTCTTCCCTTGCATTTCTCTATAAAATTTTACAAACGAGCTTATATTCTGATCCACTGCTACTCTGGGCTGCCATCTCTTGCCTCTTTCATGGAGAAGATCGAATATTTGCCGGCTCTTTTAGTCTCTTCATTCTGGCACAACAATAACTATTTTCTGAGTAATTTAACTTATGTCAAAGTTCATTCCTAAATCCTGTATTTTTGCTTTTTTCCAACATCTTGCTTAAGTAGTCAGGTTAATGTTATTGTATTTACACACCAAGCTGAGAGAAAATGCTGATGGAGCCATCTACTGCTTCAGCTGCCATGGAAAGGTTTTTGGGTTATGTTGGAAAAATGACTAAATTCTTCATAACCTTTGGACAAGGTTATCTTGAACTGACTCATTTTTATAACAATGTTCAAAACATCACTATTTGAGATGACAAGAGTAACAAAATATAACCCCCCCAATGATTGAATATATAATTTTTATTCAATTTTCAATCAACGCTATTATTTCTACATAATAAGGAATAAAAATGTTAAAAATTAAGAGAAATGAGAAAGAGATTGAGGTTTTTACTGGACAGAATATAGAACTCAACAACACTTCTTGTTGCTAGCTATTATGCACAACAAGGTCAGGAATATAAGCTAGACGCATTAAGAAAATTTGTAGTTAACCCAGAGAGGATCTTGGGAGTATTTCAGAGTATTTAATCATGAGTTAGACATCTATAGCAGACGTTTTGGATCTTGCTCAAATAAAGGAGTTAAAAAGGAAATACCTAACATTACCCCTACTGGCTGCTAAGAGTGATAGAGTTTAAGTGTAAGGATTTACACATTTGAAATCAACAAATGCTACAAATCAAGGCTTCATTTATTGTTTTGTTGTAGACTTAAAGTAGTGGAGAAAACTTTAATAAGGCAGATTAAACTTAAAAGACTGCCCTTAACAGAAAGGGTTTAGCTGCTATACCCTAGCAGACTAAAATGGCTGTGACTTGTCTGGTACTAAAGAGATTTCAATAGTTTCAGCTAGGAATTGTTTTCTGCTACAATGTACATAGCAGCTCCCTAAGTACCACTAAGCTGAGACTGGCAAGAACAATTAGAAGAAGACATCCATGAAGAGCTGCGGAGACCAGCAGAATGTTGCTTGAAAGGTTACTATGTGCAGTGGTCATAATGAAGACAGTGGAGACTCTGTAGCAAGACTAGCAGGACTAGCCTGCAGAGGAATACTATCATACTGGCCCCAGCAAGGAGTGGGTTTTGCAAGGGCACAAGGATGACCTCATTAGCAGACATCAGAGTCTAACAGCAGAGGCATTAGCTACTCCTCAACACGTATTCCTCACTGATCCACATATGTAATTCTTCTCACTGCTGTAGTGTGTATATGTTATATGGTATTCACACACATACATTCTATATATACACACATATAGGAATTAGGGCATCATATGTTCATGAGAGTGAGAAAAAGTCACCTTGCAAATCTTACTATGCCTTTTCATGAAATGAGTCTGCTTGGACTCCTTGTGTCTTTTAGTTACTTAGAGAAAAAAAAAACAAATCACAGCAACAAGGGCTCATAAGTCATAGATTTGAGTGTGGCTCTGTAAATGACTATCCCATACAAAATGGTAGCAACACTATTGAGAAGGAATAAAACTTTGTTAGAATACAAACATTTCTAACAATCAGGAACCCTCATTCTCCTCATTGTTCACACACTTTTTCTTTTTTTTTTTTAAGAAATGTAATATGTAGGGAAGTGTTATGGAAACTTGTGTCAAAAAATTATGAAAGTACTCTAAATTAGGCCAAGTCATGTTAGTATAATCCATATATCAGATAGTACAGTGGAAAGAATGCTGGATTCAGTCCCTAGACCAACAAACATTTATTAAGCATGTGTGAAAAATAGTGCTAAGTACTAGGGACATATAAAGAAAGGGGAAACAACCCAACATGGTCCCAGACCACAGGTACCTCCCAATTTAATGAGGAAGATTACATGAAAAAAAGGTGGACATACAAGATCTATACTGTTTAAGTGGAAGACAGTCTTGGGTGGCGGGGAGGATAGGCTTCAACTTAGAAAACCACTTCAAATTTTATCTCTCATGTATTATCTTTTGTACCTTGAACAAGTTCCCCTTTTGGGGGTCAGTAGCTTTATCTATAGAGGGTGTGGTACTTAATGGGACCTTAACCTCTAAGATTCCATTAGCTTTTAAGTTTGTGATCCCATATCTATCAATCCATGCACACACAAATACACACACACACTCAATAGACACAGGATCATAGTATATAAGATAGGAAGGGGTCTTGGACCTATTTTACAGATGAGCAAATCAAGACCCAGAGAAGGAAAATATCTTTCCAAGGTCCCACAGAATTCAAGCAGCAGAGATAGGTTTGGAACCCAGGTCATTTGATTTGTACATGAAGACCACAAAGCATGAGCACTGGGTTTATTCATAGAGCCCTAGAAGAGACATTAGAACATAAACTTATAATTACCACAAACAACTGATAATGGTGACATCCCCGCATATCACTCCAGATGAAAGTCTTCATGCTAACCCAACATCCCTCTTGTTATGAAATAATTACATGTTTAGAAAGACCCAGAATTCTGCTTGCAGCTTTTTAGTTTCCCTTTAGTGACTCCGCCACAAAGGCAGTGTACCTCATTAGGAGCTACCACTTCCTGGTCATTAGGCTGCAAATGGCTTGAAAGGAGAGGTGTGGGGTGAGAAGTAGGAACCAAGAGTTCAGCTTTGGAACTAGCAGTTAGGGCAAAGTCATCAACTCATCAAAAGGACTGCCAAACCTTTATTGCTCATAGATTCTGGGACTCGTTCTTCTAAAACACACTTGTGAGAATAGGCTGGGTCCCCAGACCATAGCCACTGTTCCTGCCTTTAGAGTTCTAAAGGTTGGGGAAGGGGGAGAGGTGTGTTTAATATATATATATATATATATATATAAATAATTTTTTTTTGCTTTTTTTGGAGGGCAGTTGGGGTTAAGTAACTTGCCCAAGGTTACATGGCTAGTTTTTTTTTTTTTGAGTGTGTTAAGTGTCTCAGGCTGGATCCGAACCCAGGTCTTCCTGACTCTGGGACTGGCGCTTTACTCACTGCACCACCTAGCCACCCATTGTGTCTGATATTATTGTTCAGAGTACCTGACATATACTGAGATGTATAAATGTCTACAAATGCTTGACTCACCGATCATGATTTCCCATCCAGTGTATTTCTCCCAGCATCAATTGGCTAGTATCTCATCAACATAAACCAATTAACATCAATTAGTTTTTAGGAAGGAATAAAGTACAACAGTATCCTGAAATGGGAGCAGCCTTTTCTATTGACTCAATGTAGTTCTTGGGGAAGTATAACACATTTCAAATTTGTTTATAGCAAACATACCTGAGAATAGAGAGAGAAAGAAAGAGGGAGAAGAGGAAGGAGAGGGCCCGTTTGAACTTTTTGCACACAAATTCCATTGTGGCTCAACAGTTCAATTAAAATGCTTTTTATCACCAGGTAGTAAGCCAACAGGAAACAGATCTATAGGAATTTTGAAGAACTTCCTCATTGGATCATCCCTGTCATACATAGGATAACTCCCATCTCCTCTTTGGGGAACAATTTATTCACCTGTTAGAGTAGAGGATCTTGTTTATTCAGCAAAGCCATTAAGTGGCCAGTCATTTGTACTCTTGCCAGTCTAAGACAACATAGTAGAATCCTGACTTAATCGTCATTTCCCAAGTAATGTCGGTAAGAAGTGGCATTCCTCCAGGACAGAGCAAGTATAGTGGGGATCCAGGGACAGTAATAAGGACCTCAAGCATGGGGGCGGGGAGGAAATGGGCATTTTCTAATGATAATCACCCCTGAAGATCCTTGACATAGAAATTAGGAAGCTACATGGTCGGGTGTATAGAGCGCTGGATTTGGAATAAAGAAAGAACCGAGTTCTTAGATATAAGCAGTGTGATCCTGGACAACTCAATTGCCTCTTTCAGTCTCAGTTTCCTTCTCTGTAAAATAGAAATAGCACCTAGTTCATGAGGCTCAAAGTAGATAACTTAAAATGCTATGTAAAGGGGCAGCCAGGTAGCACAGTGAGTAAGAGCACCGGCTCCAGTGTTGAGAAGACCTGGAGATCGAATCCCGGGCTCAGACACTTAGCACCCACCCAGAAACACCTGGCTGTGTAACCTTGAGCAAGTTACTTAACCCCAACTGCTTAGGGGTGGCCAGGTGGCTCAGCGAGTAAGAGCATCGGCTCCAGTGTCGGGATGACCTGGATCAAAATCCGGGCTCAGGTACTCAGCACCACACCCAGAAATAACTGGCCATGTAACCTTGAGCAAGTTACTTAACCCCGATTGCTTTAAAAAAAAATTCTATGTAAAACATTAAAATGCTACTATTATTCAGCCCAGAATCTTGCTCAACTAGCCATATTTTTCTCTCCAGAATGGCCAACTAATGAGAGAACATGAGTATATTTCATAGCATCAGAGGTAGAAGGTACTAAAGGACCTATTTTATCTGAAACAGAATCCCTTGTCTAACAGGGCAGTTGGGCATTCTGCCTTTGCTACAAGACCTTTAGGGAAGTGGGGGACCACCATATCCTGAGACCCTCATGTCACTTTTAAACAACTTCTATTGGTAATTAGGATTTTCTTGAAAGCAAGCCCAAATTTGCTGCTTTGCAGCTTTTAGCCGTTACTCTGCCAACTAGTCCATGAAGGGCTCCAAATGAAAGAAAGATTAGACTTATTTTGCATGGTCCCAAATATGTGAAGGAGATACTCATAATACACAAAGTAAAAGCCCTTCTCCAACACAGATGGGAGAATGTACCTAAAAACAATGAGTTTTATGAAGATCTGGGTACATTAGTTGCATGCAAGCACAAATGAATCAACCATGGGATATGGCTCCTGAGAATGTGAATGCTATTTTAGGTACCGTGGCATAAATTGGGACATCAGAGTCCCATGCTATTTTCCCTTGGTCAGACCAGATCTGGCTTCCTGTTTTCAGATCTGGGCACAGTATTCCAAGAAGGACACTGATAAGTTGGGGATCTTTCACAGGAGAGCAGCTGAGATGATAAAGCTAATTTTTAACCCAAGAATTTCTATTTATGCATACTAATTTTTAATCTCATTTTAATTTGTTTGTTGACATCTTTTCTCGACAGGGGAATTGTTGACTCCCCTCAGTTTTGTTTCACATTCTGTCTGTGTCATTGCTGAAATCCCTAATAAGTATTACAAGGCCTAGAGCCAAATGCAATCCCTAGAACACTCCAGTGAAGACCCATATCTCTGGCTGGACCCATATTGTTCAGTTTTAGCTAGACAATAGGCTGATGTGTTAATTCAAATTGTACTATTATCTGGCCCAAATAGCTCTGTCTCCATACAGTTATCATGAGATGGTGGCAGATGCTTTCCTAAAACCCAAATAAAATATACTTCCCTTTTTTTTTTTTTTTTTTGGATAGGATTTCTGCAATGGTAGATCAAAATAATGCCAAAGGAGTAGCATCAGTCTTGCATGACAGTACCCATTTTTAGAAGTTTTATTGATGCCTTTTTAACACCATATTCTTCCTATGTTTCTTTTAACTCATCATACTTGTTTCATAGAGTAGAGGAAACTCCTAGGCAAGAAAACTCCCCAAGCCAATGGGGATTGGCACCTTTGCAGCAACTTATAGTTTTAGGGAGTTGCCTGGGGCACTGAGAGATTACATGATTTAGCCAAGCTTCCAAAGGCAACGTGTGTCATAGGTGGCACCTGAGTTCAGATCTTTCTGGCTGTATCCACTGAGCTACGCGAGGTATCATTTATTTCACCCAACTGCGATAATATTCCCTTACATTTCTGCAATGTAATTTGGTCAACCATTTCACAATTAATGGGCACGCACTTTGTTTCCTTACCACGAAAAAGGAAACTGTTACTAATATTTTGGCAACTCAAGTACTCTCACCTCATTGAGCAATATGCCCCATAGGATCAAGTGAAATGATCTGTTTAGTCCCTTTTCTTATGTAATTCTTCCTGAAGCCTCTTCAGCTGTGACTATGTAGACCTTTCATCATCCGTCTTTGCCAATTTTCAGAATGTAAAGTGAAATCCCAGAGACATTTTAGTTTACATTGCTCTTACTATGCAAGAATAATTATTATTCTTACTGGAGAGAAAATAGCCATGCCATAAGAATTTCCAAAGTATTTAAAAATCATAGTGAGAGAAAAGTAATGTCTGGTATCTATTGGATTAGAAATCAAATTGCTTCAAGAATTCATGCATACGAACATGAGAATCCACTGCATAGCAAACATGGGGGACATTTCCAATGAGGGTATGGGCACTGAAGAGCATACAAATCGGCCCCCAAACTAAAACTGAAAATATAATTTTGAAATCTAATAATGCATAAAGAAATGATGGTTGCAGGTATTATCAATAAGCCTACTCTATTTTGTAAGTCACATCTTATGAATCATTGACCTTACAGCAGAAATAACTTGAGAGAAGAATCCCCTGAAAAGGGAAAAAGGGACTCAACCAATAAACATTTATTTATTTATTTGGGGGGGGGGTTCCAATTGAGAAATTTATTTAAATCAAATAGGTACCTCATTGTCTCTAAACTTAGGAAGGGTTGGGCCTCTTGGTAGTAAAGCGTGGCTTGCTGGCAATGCAGAACTCTGTGGGGCAGAGGGAACTTGATTTTGGAGTCATGAAACTGCTTGACTGCAGACTGGCGGCATTTGCTGGCAGGAATTTCTTCCACTTTTATGATTTGGATGGAGTGGGCCTGGGCACGGTGACAGGCCCCCATATTTTGGTAGCACTAAGTGACGGCACCAGCAGTGGTCAGGTCCCTGTACTCCCTGTACATTTTGTGGGTCCCACTCCTGGAACTGTAACGCAGCCAGATGCCAAAGTTCTTCACTCTAAGAGTGAACTGTCCACAGTATATGATTTTTCCAGAAGACTTCTTCATCTTTTTCAGATGGGAAACCAAGTACCAGAACTGGGACTGCTATAACACGATTAGGAACAAAGATCCACATGTGATAAAGAGGCGGCACCAGGCTCTTGGGAGTGGGCAGGCAGTGCCCAACTACCTTATATTCTCTCAGGGTGCCCAAGGCCTTCATGATGCTGCTGCCTCATGCCCTGCCAACCCACAAACCCAATTAAACATTTATTAAAAGTCTACTACTAGACTAAATTTAGTAAGACTAAAATGAGGGATGTGTGGTAACTAAGTGGCACTGTGAGTAGAGCACTAGCCCTGGAGCCAGGAGGACCCAAATCTGACCTCAGACACTTAACACTTACCAGCCGTGTGACCTTGGGCAAGTCACTTAACCCCAATTGCCCTGCCTTTCTCCCCCTCTCAAAAAAAAAAAAAAGCAAAAAAGTTAAATAAAATGAGGGTGGAAGGGGAAAATGCTATAAAAAACAAATCCAAGTGCACATGTTTGTTGAGGACGAAGGGGGTGAGGGGAAGAGTATGATTCCCAAAATCCCTCTCTTGACGATGAAGAAAAATGAAAAAGCAAAATTCTTATTCTGTTCCAATAAGCACAAGATGCAGGGGTATATCTTGGGAGAAGTAGAAGAATTAAAGATGAATATTGACTCATTAAAAAAAAAATGTGAGCCTTTTATCAGTTCATTATGTAACGGGGAACAATGGCTCTTAATTCAAGGACCGGGACTGCCTCAACAACAAAATAATTTATGTAACTTATGCTGCCAAAAAAAGGACAAGTTTCATGGGATCTAATGGAAGGAAAACAAACTTCAGAATTCTAGCCTTTAATTTATTGGAAGCGAATGAATTGCAAAATAGCTAAGGAAGATTTTCTCCATCTTTCAGGGTTGTTTTTGTGTATATGTTGATATATGGGAAGATCATACAAACATCCCGTATAGATTGTTATGATACAGTTATAGTGAAAGAGAGGGAATCTTCGTGCAGAAGGGGGAATTGGGACAGATGTCTCGTAATGTCCCCTCTGATTCTGAGGCCTGTTAAGGTGCTGTGGGGCTACGAAAGTGTAGTTTAATTCTGTGGGTCAAAGGTGACAAATCTAAGGGTCAATAAATGTAGTCAGCCTCACCCAGATGTCTTTTTCCATGGAATCTGCAAAATAGCCAAATTCATATCCTTCAGAGATATGGCTTAACTGAAGGTTACTTGATTAAATCAACAATTAAGCATCTGCCAGGGTATAACACTGTGAGGCACTAGGGATATCTATATTCATTTAATATTGATATTATTAGAGAGCCAATAAAAGACACACTTCCCACCCGGATATGTTGACTGTGTATTTTCAGCATGTCACTTCTTATCTGGGTGCTTTAGGTAACAGACTATAAATTGCAGAGAGGGTAAAAACTTGCATTGATAGAGGGTGTTTCCTCTCTTAGAAGTCCCCTATGCCAATGTTGCTGATTTTTATTGATATGAAAGATAACCTTACCAGAAGTATCTTGTACCAAGGCTTGGCAAAACAACAAATGTTTCAATATTGATCATGTTTCTGATTATAATGTGTGTGTGCGTGTGTGTGTTCCTCAATGATGTCTATATTTGCTATTACAAAAAGTAACATTAGGAACAACAACATGTGTACAGTTCTATTTAGTATTGCCATTAGGGGAAATAAAAAAACAAAAACCAACAGAAAAACAACCCATTAGAATAGAATCAACAGGGAATGGGTTAACTCAGCAGCTGAATCATTCTCCTTGGCAGAGGTATTCAAACAAAAGCTGGATGTTCACTTTGGGGGCAGGTTGTAATAAAGATTTCTATTTAGGTAAAGGGTAACCTTCCAGAATCCCTTCAAACTTTAACTGAAGTGACATGGAGCTCAAAGCAGAAGGACAGTGAAAGATTTATTAAGTACCTGCTTTAGCAAATGGGGCATTCTACTTACTGGAGGAGTTAAGTCAGCAAACACTTAGTAGGTGCTTATGTGCCAAGGGCAGTGCTTAACTTAGGGACAAAAAATATGAGGAAAAAGAAAGTCAGTCCTTGTCTGCCCTCAAGTTGCTTATAGTCTAATGCTAGGAGACAACAAATGAAGAGCTGAAAATCTCTAAAGGGGGAGGGGGGCAGAAAGACTTTTAAAGCCTTCTGGAAAATCAAATCAGGCTTCTTCCATTCTAGTAACCAAAATAGCAGAGGTAAATCAAAGTCAGAAAATTTGGAGAAGCAGTTTGGTATATTGGGAAGATTATGGGACTTGGAAATAATGAATTAACTAAGAGTAAAAGAGCCTTGCAAACTTCAAAGTGTTATGTAATCATTAGCACTGGCATTGGGAAAGAAGGGAAGGTTTTACTAAATTCAAGGTACCATGTTTTAGAAGAGAAAGGTAGATGATTCTCCAAAGGAAGGTGGCCAGTATGGCTCCAGGAACTGGACAACAGTCCAGATAAGGGTGAGTTGGAAGAACAGAGAAAATTCAAAACTTAGGAAAAATAAAGACTCTTGGGCCAAGAGACTCACTCAGATGGAGGAGGGAAAGATGATCCCCAGCTCTTTCCAGAGTTTGAAGGATTGTCATTTACAAGAGAGATTAAACTTGCTCTGCTTGGCCCCAAAAGACAGAACTTAAAGCCATGGGAAGATGTTCTAAAGAGGTCAAGTCAAGTTTGATAATAGAAACAAAACAAAAAATCCCAAACTAAAACTACAAAACTGGATTGGTCCATGGCTAGTGGTGATGGGTACTCCCTTCTCTAGTGGGTCTTCAAGAAAAAGATGGATGACTACTTGTTGGGCTGCTGTAGGTCAGTTGGGGGTTGGTCAAAATGGGCTTTAACTCTGAGATTTTACAATGCGTATATTTATACATTTATTTAGTTTGTTATTGGTCTAGAAGCTGTGATTTCCTTGGTGTGGAGAACTCTGCCTATGGAAACATCTAGCCGCCAATGCATCTGCAACTCCTCTACAACTCAGTCTTAAAGAATAGCCCAGGTCACTCTGAAATTAGGGGACTTGGCCCACAGTCATACCAACAGTGTCACTCAGAGGTAAGATTTGAACTCATATCTTCATGACTCCAAGGCTTGTCCCTCTGTCTGATGAGGTATAGGCTCTGGGAGCCCCCTATATTTCTCCTTGAGTTCTTGAGGTACAGGCTCTGGGAACCTTGAACTCTGATTAAATTGTCTCATTTGATGAGGTATTTGCATGAGGCAATAAGCTTTACATTGTGGCTGGACCCAGAACCCTAGCCTAGTTAGTAACTACTAACTCTAGCTTAGTTACTAGCCTAGCCCTCCATCTTTCATCTACTTCCCACCCTTAAGCCTATCAAAATATCAATACACCCTTAAACTGGCCTGGCCCACCATTGTCCCGTAGCCTCCAGCTACTTCCCACCCTTAATCACTCATTGACCTCATTAACTTCTCCTGAAGACCCTCCCCAAACTCCTCCTCTAGACCACCCCTAGATTCTTCCCACAACCTTCTGTATATAAGACCCCATCTTGTCTTCATGTTTGTGAGAGTGCCGTGGAATGATGAGAGTGTCATAGAATAGTGAGAGTGTCATAGAATGACCCAGCACAGACTTACTCTGTGTGTCCAATACAAGCGAACTTTTAATAAACTTTACTTGTCTTTGACTGAGAAGACTTGAGTCAAATTCACTCAGCAGGACCCAGCATTTTGGGATCTCTAGAGCAACCCTAACCCTCTTAGTGGGTAACCTCTTCATATCCACCATGGCATACTGCCCTTCATTCTTTTATTATGAATGCCAATAAAGCATAAAAAGCACTTAAGATTTGCAAAAAAAATTCACAATCCCCCCATTATCATACCCATTTCTAACAGCATCAATTTGGACCTCAATGTTTGCCCCATTATACCAGCACTAATTTTAAGCTTTGCTTTACATTCAAAGGGGATCTAGTGAGCTAGGGCTTTGAAATTTAGTTTAAGTTCTGCCTTGTTTCTTACTTGCAGTTCCAAGATTACCAGATTTTCTTCAGCTACTACTGAACAGGGCTGAAAAGGGAAATGGGTTCTCTTCAGAGTAACCACTATAGTATAATTAAACCGAATGGGACTAGCCCTGTCTGAGAATCGAATCAAGTCCTTGAGTTTCTTGATTGGTCTTTGTGAAGGTTTTCCATTTGATCAGTCTAAACAGGACAAGCCGTTTTCAGCAGATGGAACCCATCACTTTTTGTAAACGCAGTAATTGTTTGCAAATTGCATTTTTCAGAGTAAGCAGAAACTACTGCCAGAAGGAAGACACACGGATCTCAGACACACTCAGTCACATGTTCACATCGCCTCCATTTCTGTCCTGGGCGAGGGTCCACTTTTGCCTGCCTGCCTCGGGGCATTCGCCAACTTATCAAATCCAGAATTAAATACCAATTATCTCTGACATCTCTAACTCAACTGTTCTGCCGCGTTCAAAGGCTTGGGGGGTAAAGAATCAGGCTTGTCTAAATTCTCATCCTGAGCTCCTGTGAAATAGCAGAGATGCACATGCTGGACCCTAGCCAAACTGGATGCTTCCATAATGAAAACAATGGCTCCTTCAATTAGCACAGGGTATAGACGGAGTTTCCACTCTGCTGTTTTCAAGTAAAGATAAATAGTTCTTCCTTGATATTCTGAGAAATGAGTTTATGAGCTAGCATCCAAGGAATTTTACAGCAATGTTCTGATGAAGTCTAAAACATTTATTTAAGCAATATGTTTACTCACATACTCTTACTCCAAAGCATGCATGCATGCACTCTACACTCCAGGCAAACTCAAATCTTTCTTCATCCCTTCCACACGTCCTGTCTTTTTCTTGCCTTTCTTCATTCTGTTCCCTTTACTCAGAATGACTTTTCTTACTGCCTCTGCTGGCTTCCTACCCATCCTTAAAAGCCTAAATCAAATGTTACCACTATGAAATGAGCACTCTCTCTCATCTCCTCTGTCAGCTTTTCTGTCCTTGGATTGCTCAAAGAACTTTAACATGCTTATGCATTATTGGGTATTAAATGTTCATGGTTAGCTGTGTTTGCATCTTATTCCTCCATTAGATTTTAAGGTCTAGGAGAATTGAATCTACTTAAAATTAATATCTCCATCAACACCAAGTACACTGCTAGCGAGCCACTCCCAATGGGCATTTAATGTTTCTAAGATGAATGGACATTGTAATGCTAACTATAGGCAGGGGAGAGAAGATACAGGTCATAGGAGCATAGATCCAGAACTAGAAAGGTCTTGACAGGTAGGCAAGGAGGCTGTGGCCCAGATGGCTTGATTTGTCCAAGGTCCACAGACAGGTGACAGAATGGAGATATGAATGTAATTAACAATCATATAATAACAAAATAAGAAGAGCTAGTACTTGCATGATACCTTAAGATTTGCAAAATATTTCACACGTGTTATTTCATTTGATCCTTATAACCCTGCAAAGTAAATGCTATTGTTAACCTCATCTTAAAGGTGGGGAAACTGAGGCAGAGGTTAAATGGCTTGGCCAGGGTCATACAGCTAGGAAGTGTCTATTGTGGGATTTGATTTCAGGTCTTCCTCGGTTTGGGTCCAAGGTACCACCTCACCTGGCTGTGCCCAATTCTACAAGCATTTATTAAGGGTCTACCAGATTCATGAATAATGGGTGGGCTGGAATCCCTAGAACAATTACTCTTATCCCACACCCATGCAACTTCTTTGAGGCAGATGCTGAGCTAGGCTCTGCCTCCAAAATCAGTAATTCTGTTCATCCACCTTGCCATCCCTGAGAATGTCAAGAAATTTAAAATCAATGTGACTGTGTTTGAGGATGAAACTTCCTCTTGAATTTTTCTATAGTATAAAAAAAAGCTTCTGACCTGTGACAGGAGTGTTAGGAGAGGCCAGAGTGATCCTGCCAACCTTCAGGGTAGCTTCTAGCAGCACTCCACACCACAACATGACTAACTCACTGGGTGTGGTAAAGGGTGGGGAATAGAGGCAGTGGCTGGCTTACCAGACAGTGCACTGGACCAATGTGTGGGGGAAGTAGGTTCTCCCCCTGATACTGTAGACTGCAATCCTTCCGAGTTCATGGTCACTAAAAAAATTAGTAAGACTGAGGTCACAAAATAAACACTCACTCAAGAAGCTTACATTCTAACAAGGCAGACAAGTGCTCGTACATGTGCTTGTCATTGTTCAGTTATATTTTGCTTGTGACTCTTTGTGACCCCATTTGGGGTTTTCTTAGCAAAGATACTGGAGTGGCTTATCATTTTCTTCTCCAGTTCATTTGATAGATGAGGAAACTGAGGCAACCAGAATTAAGGAAACTGCCCAGGGTCACAGAGCTGGTGTCTGAGGCTAGATTTGAACTTGGGAAGATGAGTCTTCCTAACTCCAGCTTGGCCACTCTACCCACTGCATCTCCTTGCTGCATATACTTATATATGTCAGTATATAAAGAATACTAAATGATTTGACTAACATAGGACATTGGGAGGGATCTCAGAAACTACCTAGGCAACTGCTTTATTTAACAGATAAGGTACACAGAGGTGAGATCACATAGGTTTGGGTCAGAGGACATGAAAATTATAGTCAATTCCATTGTAAACTGACTGATCCTGGGCAAGTCACCTAATCCATTTGGTGGCCCCTGGCAAACATCTATGACTGAGGTAGGACCTAAAAACCCCTATTCCTGACTCTAAGGCCAACGTTGCACAGCATGGTAAAAGGTCCTTATACAGTTTTCACTCTCACGGGAACAGCCAGTGAAAGGAGTAGGTAAGAGTGCCCAGCTTTCTATGGAGATGTTTGGGGTGCCAGGCAATAGCAAAGAGGACTGGTGCAAAAAGTTTGGCAGGAACAAAGACCAGCTATTATTTGAGTAAAAGAATGTTCAGTGATCAAAGGAACATAAGGTGTCCTCCATTTCTGGAAGAGTTTAGGTAAGTCCAGACAATGCTCAAGGACCATCTTGTACTGAGTTCTACACCAACATTCTTAGGAGGAATTGGTAAAAAAAAAAAAAAAAAAAAAAAGTAAAGTTGAACATGTTGGGAGGACAAGGCCTCCAGGAAGGGGTTGCTAGAGAATATATCAGGTAAAGATCAATCGACTCCACTGGGCATGTTCATCCTGGAATTGAACAAACTCAGGTGTCATATGAACCCTATTTCGAAGGAAAGCGATGGCTCTAATGAAGAAAGGAGATGTGACAGGTTCACCTTAGCAACAGGGGACAGAAATGAGAGAAATGAGGGGCAGATTTCTAACAACCATATGGCGAGACTTCCCTAAAAATGAGGACAGTGCAAAAGTAGAATAGGTCTTAGGAGATAATAATGTAGAGAACTATGGCCTCTCAGCACATATCAAGGAGCTCAAAGGCTATCTTGTCTAATATGTGCCTCAATAAGATTATTATCATAATTTACAACATATTTAAAAGATTCTTCAGCTGTCTCGAGATCAGTGAGAAGAGAGAAATAGCTCTTCCCAAGGCAGCCAGAGCACTTTGACACAGCTTCTACAATGAAGAAGCGATTTCTGATATCGAACCTGGGGAAGCCTCACTGCATGTGGATCTTTGCTCAGAGAACCAAGCTGCTGCACTTTATGCAACAGAGGAGTCACATAGGCTGGGGTGTGAGCTATAAGTGAGTGGGGAGTGACTTCTGGTAGGGAGCCCAATAGGGAATATTTACAAATCATTCAAGTTCTAAAGGTGCTAGACTATGTTGGTGGCTTATAAGTGGAGAAAGGGGAATGGACATGAGAGATGTGAAGGCAGAAGGGACGAGACTTGGCAATTGAAAAGGGCACATCGGTTGAGAATGATGCAACCTGTCCCTCTCGGCCATTTACATGGAACTCTACTCATTGGTGGAAATTATTTAATGCTCTGTGCCTCCAAGAAGGGCAGAGCTGGTAAAAGATCAGGAGAGAAGGGAGATTCTAGTCTCTCATCTTCCAGTTTTGAGAGAAAATATATTTCTAGACTCTCTTCAGGTCTCTGAAAGGAGAAAAAGACTGGGAAGAGGTCAAGATGTAGAAAACCTAGAAACTATAGTTCTGGTCATAAAGGAGCTAAAGTGTTCTGATCCAGCTTTAGGAAGTTGGGCAGGGCTAGGAAAGGGATTTATCACAGGCGCTTAAGGAGAGTCACATGCATAGTAATTCCCTATGGATAAAATCTACTTCAAGTACAAATAATGGTAAAAATTGAAAAAAAAAATGGGGACCGTTATGCTGACTTGCACACTAGGTCTCAAATTACCATAATTTTCTAATTTTATGACAGATATTTGGGTAAAATCCTTAGAGCCCATGAAAAGGCTTAGACTTGGTGGATTTAGTCAAAAAGACTATTCATACCCAAATAACAAGAAAAGCTTAAATTTCTAAGGAAGTGGTTTGTTTCATGAAGAGAGTAGATATTAGAGTTCTCTTGTGTCCAGATTCTCTAATGCTCAATGGAACATCATTATTGATTGAAACTAACTGGAATCCCTTCTTCCCCCTGCCCAATTCTAGCAGAATCCTGGAAACAAACTGGGACCCAGTATCTGCTCTGTTTCATCATTTATGGATCGTAGGAACCCTAATTTATTCACCCTTTGATCTAGATCTTGAGGTATTTGACTTTGGGGACTTCCCAATATACTACAAGGGTAGGAAGATGGATTGACACTAGAATCCAGCAAGAGGACAGGTATGTTTTCAATGCATGAGTCATACGTGCTAGTGTTGCAAGACACAGAAGTTGCCTTGTTAATCTCCAGCTATTTAGCTAAAGTTCCATGAATATTCCTCTATTGAGGACAGATGTTCTCAGAAATAATCTCAAAGAAATAC
>NW_027185850.1:20436123-20481932 GCF_028583685.1 Petaurus breviceps papuanus | reverse complement strand
GGAAGAGTGAGAGTGCCATAGAATTTTCTAGCACAGACTTACTCTGTCTCTAATGCAAGCCAACTTTTAATAAATTTTACTTTTCTTTGGCTGAAAAGACTCAAGTTGAATTTATGTGCAGGACCAGTGTGTTGGTATTTTGGGCTCTCCAGAACAACCCTAACCCTCTTAGTGGGAAACCTCTTTATTTTTATGGTTCCCTGATACCAAAAACACTGCTAATCTCAAGTTCTTACCCAGCCAGGAATGGAAAAGTACATACGCGTCTGTCTTTCCCTAGTACCTTGGAAGTGCAGTTTTGTTTTTTTTTGTTTGTTTTGTTTTGTGGTTTTGTGTGTGTGTGTGTGTGTATTTTGGGGGGGCCTGACCTCTCAGGTCCCATTAGGCAAACAGCTAGGAGCCTCTTTTGTGCTCAGCCTGACCTCAGGTTTTCGGTCCTGTTTGCCCATGTCCGTGTTCTCCAAAACAACCAGAGTTTCTGAAGAATGGAAGATAAGGACAGACACCCCATCTGGAAGTGTAAGCCACATTCTTTCAATTCTCTTGGTGCTAGAGAACTGGGAAAACTTTGGGTCCTTTTTTGTGGGTTTTTTTGTTTGTTTTTCGAGGCTTACTCTCAAACCTTCCTTTATAGAGTAAGGGACTCAAGGCCTTATGCCTGTAGCTCCCAAAGTTCGGCTTTGGGTTGTCTTTTACAACATTGAAAAAAAAATTTAGTTTCTCTGGAGATCTTAAAAAGGAAACGCTGGCAGGTTTTTGTTTTGTTTTGTTTTTTGCAACACTGTTTGGCCTAGGTATACCTTAGAAGATGTTGAATTGTGACCTCTTTTGGGGACTTTAAAAGAGAATACTCTCTTGCAGTTAGAATCATACTGTTGCAGAGAAGGAAGATAGATAGAAATTGCCTACTTAACGGCTTTTGTTGAACAAGGTTCTCAGGAAAGACTGTGAGATGCTTGAAGCTAGAGCCCCTCCACAGAGGGGCAATGGGAACCAATTAAATGACCCTTTCCTATGACTTCAGCCCCAGCCCCTCCCCCCTCAGCAACCCCTGCTCAAGTCACTGAGGCAGCTCCCCAACACTTTTCCTCTTGGTTCCCCTTCCCTTTTCCTCTAGCCCAACACCCCTCATTTCCTGTTTCCTACACCATTCATATCTCCTACCCCTGAATCTCCCAGCATGAGCCCTTCCCTCTCACAGACCCCTGCTCTGGTCCCAGCCACTGGTCAAGCTGAAGTGGCTTCCTCTGTGGCCCCTCCCCATGCCACTCCTCAGATGCCAGCTGACTTTCCCCCTTGCCAGCCAGATCCCCCAGTCTTGCAGTCTGATCCAGTTCAGCATGCAGAATTGTGTAAATTTTGAAATAGCATTTTTCACGAGTCCCATTGAGGACCTTGTCTTTGAAGTGAATTGTAAAGCGAACAAATGCTGAAGAAAGTGATGCCAAAAAGGTATCTGAGGGCAAGTGGGGAAAAAAGTGAACTGCAGGCTCTTTGGGAAACTCACGGCTGAGAGTTATCCTTGAAGAGTCAGGAATCCCATGAGAAGCTAGTGTTTGGTTATAGAGATTAGGTGAGTACATTGTGAAGGGGTGGGAGCCCACCTAACAAGTCATTCACAGTCATAAGGTGAAGGGCATAAATTTAGATCACCAGTCTTTTATTTAATATTTGACACTCAGGTAATGATGTGATGGCAACCAAGGGTTTAAACTAGTTGAGGGTAATCTGTTCTTGGGCAAAACTGGCATGTCCAAGAATGCCAAGTCTGACTGCCCCTGTGGGTCAGGCCTGCTCCTAAGTTCCTTTTTTAAGAATCTTTTTTGGTACAGAAGCTAGAAGACCCATTAAGTAACTAGAACTTTGGAAGCAAAGGAGGAAAATTAGATTCTAAGCTCCTTGAGGACAAGGACTCTCTTTAGCCTCTTTGTTTCCTTAGTGCTTAGCACAGATCCCTGAACATAGTGAGCACTTCATACTGAAGACGAATTATAGCTCCTGGGAAAATAAAGAAAAAGGCATAATCATGGATAGAAAAGTGAAAAATTTCTGATGAGTTAACTTGTCGAAAGAGCCAGGGGCTCAGGCTTCAGGAAACGTAAGTCATCTGTAATTCCTGACATGGGTAATTAGAGAAGGAAAACCTTTTAGACTGGACAACTAGCCAACCATCAGCACCAAGGCTCAAGCACACATCTCCCTGACCCTTAAATCTATAGATCTTTATTCTGTGCCACAACTTTCATTCTCTCTTCTGTTAAATGCCAGCTGTATTTCCTTAGCGCTCATCAATTAGAATTTCATTCTCAATGTTCTTGAGTCCTAATGGCAAATATGCCTATTTTATTTTTAAAATTTCTTTATTTTTAGTTTTTAACATTCATTTCCACAAGATTTGGAGCTGCATTTTTCCCCCAGTCTTTTTCCTACCCCCACCCCAAAATAGCAGACCTACCGAATACCCCTTCCCCCAATCTGCTCTCTTTTATATCCTCCCCGTTACCCTCCTAACTTTCTAGTAGGGCAAGATGGATTTCTATACCCCAGTGCCTGTGTATCTTATTTTCCAGTTGTATGTAAAAACAAAACAAAACCAAAACAGAAAATTTTTTAAACATTTGTTTTTAAAACTTTGAGTTCCAGATTTTTTTCCCCTTCTTCCCTCCTCACCCACCCCCACTGGGAAGACAAGCAATTCAATATAGGTTGTACATGTGTCGTTGCCCAAATCATTTCCATAATAGTTGTATTGTGAAATACTATGTTTCCCTATCTAGCCCCTACACTTATTCAATTTTCTCCTTTGGCCCTTTTTAAAAATGTTTGTTTCTAACTACCCTCTCTCCCCCAATCTGCCCTCGCTTCTATTCTTCCCCCTCTTATCCCCTACCCCTCTATTTTCCTGTAGGTTAAGACACCCAATTGAGTGTGTATGTTTATGCCCTCCTTAAGCCAAATTCAATCATTATCAGATTGTCCCATTCCCTTTCACCTTCCTGTTCCCTTCCCCATCCATTGTAACAGTGTTCTCTTGCCTCTTTTATATGAGACAATTCAAGGTATGCCTATTTTAAGAGTATGCAAGAAATGGACAAAACCTGTTCTATGAGTTTGGGGAAACCATTTCCCAGAAATAGCAACCTTTGAGGTCCAAGAAATGTAGCCTGTTATGGCTGTGCCAATAAAGACAGGTTCTTAGTCTGATTCCATCTCAAAGGTAGGTCTCTACTTTCTTGTATCTCCATCCCACCTAGACATTCCGATTAGGTAAACTAGATACTGACCCCACCAAGATGGTCTGATGGGATGATGGGATTAAGGGAAAAAACCCAACCAGAACAGATTTGATCTTAGTCTACACTCCACCCCAAATCACCTTACACTTCACAATTCCTAAGGCAATTATAAATATGCTGATGTGGTTATTAATCACAAAATATACCAGGCTCTCTATATGGGCGATAGAACTAGAACATTTATTAAAATACCAAATGACTGAGTCCCAAAACCAGAATATCAAAGCCGTCAGAGTAGTTATGAAATTGGCACAGGTAGATAAAGTAGAAAGCACCCACATTCTCAAGCGTTTAAAACAGAACAGGCTACCTCAGGGCAAAGGTCTTCCTCTCCCCACTCACAGCAACTACTCAGCGTCCAGGAAGCATGCTCCCAGCAGCTCCAGCCCCTGGCAGTCCTCAGCAGGAGTCCTTAGCAGAAATTCTGGCTGGCTCAACAAGGGGTTCGCGTCTCCACCTCCACCTCGGCTGCTGCCACTGCCAGTCACCGCAGGAACTCTAGCTTGGCTTCTGTTTCCTCTTGCCCCATCCCTTCCTGCTATGTCAGCAAGTCTAATGGGGCATGGAAGATCTCTAAATCCCATAACCCTTACAGTCCCTATCACTGAACCTCCCAAATAAAAAATAGAGTACCTGAGCAGCCTGACCCAGAATACTTCTTTAGCCATTTACTGCAGAGAAACATGCTTTTTTATTTACTATTTTTTTTTAAACTTCGTTTTATGTGGTTAGAAATTGTCTAACTCAGAATTTGCCATAGAGGTCATGCTGATCTCAGAAGCTCCCTAGCCAGGGAAGCCAGAGATGGTGGCAAGGAATTCTTAGATTCTACCCAGTTCTTAGGTTCACCCAAAACACAAGCTTTTTTTCAAATAGATCTAACAGTTTGACTTCAATAAAATTTTGCTGAGCATACTATTACTATTTACCTGCCGATCCATATTTCATGTACCATTTCCATGTACTGGCCCTCCAGTTGCTTGTCCTTAAGCCTTTGTCTGAACTCTATACAATATGAATTGCAAGGGAATTCTGGAGAAAGCCACACTCTCTTGTGGCTTTCTCCTCTACAAGTGACATAAAATAAATGTTTTCCTTTTTGAAATTTGCTCTCAATCTGTCCCACATCTGTAAAACCTTATATATGCATGTATTTTCCTTTTTTTCTGTAGAGTTGGTAGCAATTTGGCAACTGCCCATCAACTGGTACCAGTCATACTTTTTATCATCTAGTGTTCTCTTTTTTATTGCCCTCTAGTCCAAGTAGACCAGGGTGGGGATCTCCAGGAAGATCTTGGTACCTCTAGGCTGACAAATTCCCAACAAAGTGTATAGCATCAATGTCACCCTCCATGGAAGCATATGGGGTTTTCCGAAGAGTAGCCTAAACCCAACCTAGTCAAAGGATTGTCTTTTCCTGCACTCTCAGGCAATATTAAAGAGTCCCATAATAGACATTGTGGAACAAGGGTGGAGATTTAAAGGGTACTAGTGATCATACTGCATGATTCATTCTATAAAGGTCAGGATGTCATCAGGACCAAAGCACTCAATCAGAAGTGGGATGAGAAGAAAATTTATCCAGGAGCAACAACAACAAAAAAAACCACAGGCATGGGAGACGCTAGAAAAAATCTCAGAATAGATCTTGCAGAGTATATATCCATCCATATAAGTTATATAATATATGTAATATACATTATCTTCCCTCAGGAAAGCACCTAGTTTCTATTTTAGCCTTGCATTTAGGCTTATCTCCCTTTGCTTTCATGCTCAGATCCACCAAGATCCTTTTTTTTTTTTCCAATAATGAAAACTTTCTGTGACAAGAAGAAAAATGTAGTAGTTTGGAGTGGGATGGAGTGACATGGAGTCATGCCTGTCAAGAAACCAAAGGGAGACCCAAGGCTGTTTCATTTTGGAAAATAGCTGCATTATCCATCACTGAAGCCAACTTTTCCCAGGAAGAAGGGTAAATTCAGAATAAAGGAAAAAGGTCATCACTCTAGAATGACAATAGTCTGAAATGGAATGTGATAAATTGGATTCAAAACATGGAAGATGCACTCTATTGAACTTAGGGGGAGTCCCATTTGAGATTTCAAGAATATTATACCAACCTCTGCCTGAAGTTTTTCATGTTACTCCCAAACAGACAATTCCCCCAAGCAATGCCTATTACCAGCAAGGAGAGCCAAATCACAGTCCAAAGGTAAAGGCAAACATCTCCAGCTTAAAGGACAGAAAAAATGAAACAAAACCTGAAGCAAGGGCTATAGGTCCAAGTGTTTTGGATTTCAGGTAGGAGACAGTTTGTGGAAGATGATGTAAACCAGAACAGACAGTGGCCCAAGTGACTAATTTAAATCCAAGGCTAACTCTGTGGGCCTGCTCCAGGGACCAAGGCCTGTGGACAAAACCCAAAGTCCAGAGCTTCTTGGTAGGTGACTACCCAAGGAAAGAGCTAAGAGTCAGGATCACCATTTCTGTGGAGATTCCTTAGGAGATGAGACTGATGAGAGTGATCTTAGTCTTGCAGTTGCAAGTTCTGAGACCTGGGGCTGCAGTCCTTGTCCTCCATTAGGATGCTTATTTTTTATGGAGCATATCTTCCTTTTTCTTTAGTCTTAAGTCAAGTCAAACAGCATCAAGGCTTCACCAGGGCGTCAAGTTTATCTGTCTTTAAAAGCCAGAAGGATGGACACAAACGCTTTGGGGAAAATGGTCTTTAATACCCACTATGACAATATTTTCCCAATACATAACGCCCTCCTCAATTTCCTGGTTCAGATTTCAGCCCTTGAGGTCCAGGTCTCTCTGCCCTTGGACCTATCAGCACTGGTTTTTCATTTCCGAAAGTCATCAGTTCATTTTCTTCTTTCCTTCCTGGGATAGAAGAGTTGAGTTATGTAGTTCTTTAATTTTTGAATAGCGCAAGAATTTTCTTGAAGAAATAGTCACAGAGGCCCCTATAAAATAGCAGCTGAGCAATTTGAATTTTGGAAAGAAATGTTTTTTTTTTTGTTTTAACCATAAGATAGTTACTCTTATCTCACTTTTGAAGACAAAGGAAAAGTAGTTGACAAATTCTTGAAATTTACTTGAAACTCTCAAAGAAGGTGGCAACCTTAAATAAGCTTTTTGATATGCAAAATCTAGAATACCTAGACATGAAAATAAAGGGACGTTCCTTAAACAAAGCAGAAAGGAAGATCAGAATACACTTCTTTTGGTTAGTCAATGAATGGCACAATAAAGCTTTGGGGGAGTCCAAGTAGAAGGAAGGAAGGAAGAGAGGCATATCTGCATGATGGGCATCACAAATAACGAAAACAGGATAGAAGACTGGGGTGGAAGGGAACGATGTTTAAGTAACATTCTCACTTTCAATGAGGGAAAATGTGAGGAAATGAGTTCTAAAGGAAAAGAAAGGAAGAAAGAGACGTTACTAAATTTCTTTGGAGCACAGATGCTATTTTAATATTATTGTATACATACATATGTTAAGACACTTTTGGGGGAGTCAAAAATCAATAAACAGTATTGAAGAGGATAAATCCAACCTCACAATTATGACCCTTGTTCTCTTTATATTCAGTATCATTAGAAAAAGACTAAGAGTTGTATATTTCCAGGAGGTACCAAGGTCTGACTTCTGTTTAGTCCACTGAAATTCAATTGCATAAATTGATATTTTTAGAAATATTAACTAAAGTTTTGCATTTAAGCACACTAAAAAAAATTAGAAAGTTCAGGGTACGATTGTTGATTTAGAGGAGTCTTGGACTGGCCTCCTGATGAGAGCTCTATTTGCCACAGCGCTGGGCTGCTTTCAACACTGTTGCCTTAGAATAATCTCCAGCTTCTTCTATAATCTTCCAGTAATATTGAAGAAGACAGAAAGAAAGGGGCAGAGACCAAAGGAAAGGTTATTATGTGGCAACGGGAAAGAGGAAGACTCGATCCTCCCAGAGGGCAAGTCCTTCCCAATCCAACTGCCGTCCACATCCAACACTGCTGTTACAACTCTAGGACAGATAAAGCTAATAATGATTTTTTAAAAATAATCTTTTGTACAGCTCTCTCTCCATCCCCTTCCCTCTATGACTGGAATGTTCTACCTCCTTCAATCACTTTTTAGATTCTCTTTCTTCAAAGTTCCATTCAAAAGTCACCTGAGGTTTCTCAGAAATGTCAAGGAAGAAGTTCCCTCAGACCCCCAAATTACCATCCATGTCTTTGTCTTGCTAACTTCTTCAGGGCAGGGAATCTCATTTTTGTCTTGGTATGCCCAGTACCTGGCACATAATAGGTGGCTAATAAATGTTTATTTTTGGAAGTGGTTTCTGGTCTTAAGTTCTCTCTCAATTCTCTCTCATGCCTCAACATGATGATGGAGAACTGCCCATCTGAATTCTTTTCCTCTAATAAAATCTTTTATTTCATCCTATGGGTATTTAATGTTCTGCCTTATATAATCACACTTTGCCTACAGGATGATTTGCCCTAAATTGTCATTGTCCGCTATGATTTTACCTTGGGAACTCCTTATGGTTGGCTTGTCTGCATATGAGAATGTTGCCCCTCACTGCTTTGGCATCTAAGATGCAGAACTGGATGTAGCCTTAGGTGTGATACCAAGAAATTTCAACCTACATGCTCAGGGCTGAAACATTCAAGCCATGTAGGAGATTGGAAACCCCCAGTTCACTTCTTTGAGGAGGTAAAGTATATTCTACTTTAAGAGAAGGGTCTGCTGTCAATATCTGTAGAGTTGTGAAAGCCAGAACCATACCTGGGAATTTTGGTCCTGAGGGCAGATTTTGTCAAGCAGCCAGAAGAGAGGGCTTTTAAGGGCTGATTGCTCTTGTGTTTGGTTGAAGTCAAGTAGGTCTGAGTTCTACAAGACAGGCTTGAGTCACTGAGAAGTCAGTGAGCTTGTAAAAACTGGGGTTGGGGTCTGGAAGATCAGACATATTGAAGCCAAGGCTGAAGGAGAATAGCATGGAAGTCAATACATAACAACAGCCAAGGCATGGAGGACAGAAAGGTGTTTGAAGAAGAAACAATGGCATCAGGGGGAAGGACTAAAAGGCTAATATCAACTCATCCTCCCAGCCTTGTTCATCAGGACATGCAAGAGGTGACAAGCTAAGCTTGCAGAAGGCGATAAAGGAGATGATGCTTTTATTCTGCTTGTTCCAGAGAGTCAAAGATGATGAAAGGCATGAAAAGGAAAACTTGAAGATCATCAAGTGAAAGGAACTTTAGAGATCATCTACCCTGCTGTCATGTTAATGAGGATTTGAAGATCTTTCCTGATAGGCAGAATGTAACCACATGGAGCCTGTGGTGGGAAGGGTTTGCTGAATGGGTGGAACAGGGAATGAGTCAGAGCAGTTAGGATAGAGGGAGAGAGAGGATGCAGGCAAGCAGACAGCTAGGATTGTGAGTGTTTGTGGGAAGGCCTGAGCAAGGGGAAGGCTTTAGGAGAGTGTCACTTCCTGCAGTGATAACATGTATCAACTTCTTTGTTGCTATGATGAATTCAGTTTTCTGGTGCTGGGATTTGGCTTTGTGGAATTTGAATAAATGTGTTTTTTTTTTTGCTTCTGTCTTCTATATGGAGAGTCTGTTATAGTTTGCAATTCAGGAACCACACTGGCATATTCATAGTCATTGCTAGTGCTGTAAATATTGCCTTGACAATATACCAGCCTCCCCTCATTTTACATATGAGGAAACTGAGGATATGAATAAAAAAAGTGACAAGTGGCAGAGCCAGGGTTCAAACTCCAAATGCAGTAATATTTCTTCTTTACCACAAAAGAAGATTCTAAAGGTACAGGAGGAGAGTGAATGAGGGAGGGAAGAGCTGAGGTCACTGCTGCAGGATGGCAGATGGGTGGCAGCAGTGGTCTCAGTCACTAGTGAGGAACTGTCGCTACTGCTCCCACCTGGTTTTTACCAACACCCTAGGTCACATAGCACATTAGAAGAAGAGGGGGCACTCAACCCTGCCCTGGCAGGAAGACACCCAGAGAGAAGTGTATGTCAACCAAGGACCCTGAAGAGGAGGGGGGAAGAAGAATTCCTACTTGCCTCAGGATGTAAGAATTTGGTGACACAGCCCAGTAGCCTCATGCTAATTCTAGTTTTACGGAAAACTCATTCAAACAAGATGCTAGGCAATCAATCCTTAAGCCCAGCTGACTAAATATCTGTATCCTAACTCATCACCAGATTCCTATTTTCCATTCTCAGTTACCTTTAGTGAATCTAAAGACTCTTGGCCTCAACCTCAAATATCTTCTCACATAATCACTTTGGAGTTCAAAGAGGCCTCAGTAGTCATCTGGTTCAATTTATGACTCTCTCTCTCCCCCCAAAATATAATCCAATAGAACTGGATAGGCCATCACAAATTTTGAATAGCTCAACATCCATTATATTCTCATTTCTTCCCCAGAGACTCTAAAACTCCCAGAAAACTGGGTGGTGATAAGAGGGAGAAGGTCCAAGACAGGGAGAGTGTCAGAGAGTAGAGCAGGGATCTAAGAAGAGGCTATTACTTAAGGAAGAACTAGAAATGTGAGGTCTTAACATTTCTTGTTCTGAGGGGCTCCTCATAACCTTTGTGAAGTCACACGCAAGAGGCTGCAAAATGAAAGTCAATATGAATTGCACTGGACTTTCCCTTAAAATGAGAAATGATAGAAGCAGATGGCGTACTACGCCAAAGACCTAATGACCATGAATTCCTCCAATTAAAGGATTTGGGGGATTTTCCCCTCCCTTCTGGAAGGTAGGAAGACAAATACAGCCACAGTGAATATGAAGAATGAGAATAGGAAGAATAAAATATTTAAAATCAGCTTATATCATGAAACGTAATCCCAGAAGATACAGTACTTTGACTCCTGGGCAGAGGTCCTTAGAGGACCTATGGTCCTATTAAATCTTAGTACTTGAAATGACCTGATGAGGATCATGTAGAATTGTTATGAACTCCAGAAAAGTAGATTGAAAGGTTGGACTTGGTTTCCTGCTGTCTCTGTCTACTCCAAATCTAATTGCACATCTTCTCTGAAAAGATGAAAATGTACTAAGACTTCTTGAATAAATGGTTATTCATTTTGGGTAATAGATACTCCATGAAGCTTTCCCTAAGGGTTCCACAATGGGTGTCCCCGTTATTTTGCCTAATTTCCCTTAAGGTGTCCTCATAGATCATCAATAACAGCTTATTTTTTGTACCTTAAAGTTTGAGCTCTTTTCATCTGCTATCAGCCATGCACTTTACCAAGGATACCACAGCTCAAATCCTATGATCAGTTCTGAACGCCACAGTTTAGGCAGGACAATGATGGAGAGAATCCAGGAAGACAAATAAAATATTGAAGGTCATTCTATCTTATCTCCTGAGGGTATAGGAACAGTAAGTTCCATCCACCTCATCTCCTGAATCAGTGGGTCCCCACAATAACAATCTAATATTTGGCTTCATTTAAAACAAGGATTATGTTTCTACAACTCTTACTATTAATTGCAAGTATGTTAAGGCCAAGTCAGCCTCCTTCAAGATAATATAATATAAATGTGTAACATGTAATATGTCAATATAGAAATATTTGTAAATCCCTAAACAGATGTTAGCTATAATCAAAATACAAGATGGTGTTGAGAATTATTAAACAAAAGGGGTCAGGGCTAGGTGGTGCAGTGAGTATTAGCACTGGCCCTGGAGTCAGGAGGACCCGAGTTCAAATCTGGCCTCAGACACTTAACACTTACTAGCTGTGTGACCTTGGGCAAGAGGCTTAACCCCAATTGCCCTCCAAAAAGCAAAATACAAACAAAAGTGGTCATGACTTCTGCCTAGGGAGATACCCACTCAATGGGCATATTTTGCCACTTTTTATGTTGGAGTATTCATATTCTCCATGGTCACTTTCAGTTACCAAAGGGATTTGCCTCATGGTTTCAGGGTATTGCAGCCAGCAGCTAAGCTAAAAAAAAAATAGAGTTTACACAGACAATAACCTTACCCACAGTCCTCAGGTCTAAGTCAAAGGAGAAATAGAACCAACCCCACAAAAAGTATGCCAGGGAATGTAGAAGTGACAGATTTTCACAATGCTGTTCATGGCTCCGAGTCTGACCTGGAGTACTCCATAGGAAAATGACTTCCATCTGCCTCATCTACACAGTACTTCTGGTGCCATAACGCCCAAATAGGAATGACACTGTAATGGCAAGCAAAGAAGTAGTTGACTAAATAGCTGAACCAAGGTGTCAACACCTTGGTTCAGTTCTAGACCATGATTGCATCAAGTCTTTGTTGAGGAGCAGAACTTGTAAACCTCGCAACTGTGAACCCTAGAACTTGTGAACTCCTGTTGTTGATGCACCAGGAAGGGGAGGAGCTAATGTCCATGTACTAGGAGAGGCCCAGACTGGAGAGAACAGAACTGAGTAGAATTGAGAGGAACTGAGAAGAGAACTCTTGTGGTAGCAGAGTAAAGGAGAAAACTTGTGATATCCCAGCACTCTATATTTGTCCATTCTGTCTGTGTTGATGTTTTTCTGTGGTACTTTCTACAGAAGCCCTGGGACCTTACTAGAAGCCCTGAAAGACTATTTTATGATTGTATGTTAACTTAAGCCCTAGAGGAGGGTTTTGGAGGTCCTGGGACTTTGCTGATGATTTGTGTTGACCTCTTGGACCTTGCTGGTGGCTGCGTATTGATTTCACAGGCAGATAGTCAATTGATGATCATGCCAGCAATGTGCATGAATGCTATTGTGGCTCTGTTAAGCTTCATCTTCCCAGAAACAGAAACTGCAAAGGACTGGGGGTGGACTGGGCACACTATTGTGGCTCTGTTAAGTTTTGTCTTCCCAGAACAGAAACTGTGAAGGACTTAAGGTGGACTGGGCACTGTGAACTTCAACACGGAACAGGAACTGAATGAGGAGCTGGACAAGATGCTGAGAGTTGTCTGGCTTTGAATCCAGGTGACAGTTGGATAGATTTGGGCAGGAGCTGGGACCATGGAATCTGACAGCCAGCCTTAAGTCAAGATGAAAAGACCTCTTTCTAGGGTACCTAATGCTGACTGAGAAGATCATGATTTGCTGTGACCTAGGGGTGGAGAACTTTGACCTTTGTACTCCTTAAGGATGATTGAGTTAAGGATGTACTAAATGATTGCACTTTGGTATAAATCAAAGTAGAGTGTCACAATGTTATAGCATAACAAGTTATCACCAAATTGGTCACATAGTTTTCACCAATATTTTGCTTTAATTTACTGCTGAATAAGTAGAGAATTCACTATACTATGGAATCAGAACCTTGAAGCTGTTCACAGCAGCAATCCTCTGGAAAGCTGCTCATGCTTGGCTTTACAGACATGATGCAGAAATCTCTTAAGAAAAGTTTCATATGGCCATAAATTATTCAAGGAAGCAACTGAATGTTCTCAGAGAATATCCCTTGAAGGATACAACTTTTGGTTGGGAGACTTGAAGGATAAATCAGAATTAGATGTATTTTATATCCAGATGGCTACACTGGAAAAAATGAGACACACAGAAGAGGGAGAACGCACAGAGACTGAAGTGGACAACCAAGAAACAGGACAGCAAAGCCAATTATAATTTGATAGGTGTGTTTATTAACCAGCTGGTGACTGCCTCCCAGTAGGTAACACAGCCCCAAGTCTTCTGTAAGATACACTTACATAGAGTTAGGTGTTACTAACAGAGTGTGGTTTCAAGGCGGGGTGTAATGTCGTTAATGCCATTTCTAGTGAAGCCTTGATTGCCTAGCAAAGCCCTGGATACAAACATAAACAGACCTGTATCTGGGGCATGTTTTCTAGCAACACAGGTGAAAACTTCCTTCACTATTGTAGCCTATTGGGTGATTTCCAGGGACCCTGGTAGAGGCCCTTTCTGGCAGGTTTAGTGGGCTTTGGTATATAAATTCTGATGAGCACTTCACTTGCCCCTTTTTCTTGTTCATAGTTGAAAGTCAGACTCAACTGAGTCCAAGGGACTATTCTCTTGCACTAGGGCTATGGTACCCACTGATGCCGATCCTGCCATACCAAGGCCAACTAGGATAGGTACTAAAATGGGGGCTGCCAGCAAAAAGGTGTTCTTGCATACAAGCTGTCAGAAGTGAAACTTGGGTCCGAGGAACTTGGGGTCTACCAGAATGCTGCCCGAGTCTGCAGGGGTGATGGTAATGGGTAAAACAGTGGGGCCATCCAGGGTTGGATAGCCACCAGGAGGTGGGTTGAAAACCTGATTCCCCAAGGTGTCCCAGTTTTCCAATCCTGTTTGGTCCAATCCAAAACCCTGATGACAACTGGGTTACATGACTTAAAGGTATTACAATGAAATGAAATGTGGTGGTCACAGCTGCCACCGGAGACCCAGTCAGCAATGGTTACACAATCCCAATCAGCAACACAGTGATATTTTCCCTGTCCCCCACACTTGGGGGACCCATCCTCAGGGCAGACATATGACTGGGTGGACCAAAGGCTGCTTTTCCGCCCACGTCTCCACAAGCAGCATCATTGGTTCCCGCAGAATACATGCCTGTATAGGGAAACAACATGAATCTGGGGCACAGTGATCAAAGAAAAAAGGTGGGCTGGCTATGAGTTACATTCTTAGCTAGCAGAATCCCATCAATTGTCTTAGTAAGAGTGCAACAGTACAAGGTGGGAGTATAGGAATTGGAACCAGCCAAAGGCAGGAATGCCAGGAATAGGAGCATCAGGACAGTCTCAATCTTCAGTTGTAAGTCACCAGAGGGGTAGATTCACACTTTTCTTCCCGGCCACCTCAACAGCGGAGTGGGGTCTGGTACATCACTCATACTGCGTCCTAGATGTTTCAGAGAGCTTGGAGGGACTTGAGAAGTAAATCATTAACAGTCATACATAACAGCATTCGTCACCCAAAATACAATAGAAGGTGGGGTGCTGAACAGAATTTCAAAAAGGGGAATGAATTTTACACATAATCTTCAGTTACAAATGTTAACACTTGCTTAGATGATGGAATAACTACGAATTAAGATTAAAACAGCAAGTTCTTTTCTACTTTACAATTTGTTACATCAATTCAGCAATAAACATGTCTTGCAAAAGGAGGTTTTAGTGGGTCTCTTAAAATTACACTAGAGATTTTAAAAATTTCTTCTAAAAGTATCTTCCTTCTTCAAAACAGTTTCAAGATTTATAAATGATCACTAAACTGTTATTAAGAAAATTAGTTGAAGACTTTTAAATGATTTTAAGCAGTTTATATAACTTTCTGTACATATTCTAATTTTAGATGAAAAAATATTATTAGATTTTCCAATAAGCTAACATGAAAAAGCTCAAATCTTTTACTGATTTCTTGCTCTGAGCATAGAGACCTGTTATAGAGGGAAAAAGCTGGGACCTGTGACATTCCAAATGTGACAGGAGAAAACGTCCTTAGCTCTGTATAAATTCAGGTATAGTTACAGATATCCAACCAGGCAGCATCTGTTCCATCTCATAGCTAAACTCAGCAATAGGTGGGAAACATTCCTTTTCAAAGGAACCTCATGGGTAAACTGAGCCAGGAGGGATCCCATCCCAGACAGAGGCTAAGATTGTCCCTTCAGCTTTTACCAAATGTAGACTTCCACCTGTTGACACTACAGATCACATTCCTCTGAGTAGCTAGTGGCATTTTCTCTCAGACACTGATTTAATACAGAGAACTATACCCAAATTCACACTCAAAATAAAATTTAGTTATGGTCCCCAAGTGCTTTTTACCTTTAACAGTGTTTTACCAATTACAGCTCAGAGCCAGTTATAATTATTTCTATTCTCATGGGGTTTCAGTAAATAATAAAGATTTATCAGATTTTGTAATGTAAGGAATTTCTTTTACCATCCTTCTAAAATATAAAAGCCAATTTATAAAAATTCTTTTTACTAAAACACGTTCCTTTCTCAGGCAGAATGACCTTGCCTGGAGATAGTTTCTAGGGGACTTGACAGTTTTACAACATAGGAAGATTTATACGAATTGTAAGCAGGAGAGACTGTTCAGAATGGGCAGAACGAGTCAGAGAAAAGTTTTCATCCAGTTAGTTTCCTCCCTTCCACATACAGTAATCAATTAACAGTTATAGGTTTTAGCATTAAAATAGTAGCCCAAAATAGCTTAGTTAATAGTTTTAGAAGTTTTTTTTTTCTAAATAGCAGATATACACATTACAGGTCAGGGTTATCAGAATCAATAAAATAACACTACTGATTTTACACAATTTTCTCCTCATTCATTCTCCTCATTTCTCCTCAGGTTTTATAATATACAGTGTAGAAATACAACAATAACAAACTGCAAGATGACATTGATGTCATTACATTTCCAAATTACATATGAGAATGATTGATCTTACCAAATGAAGAGGCTAGTTGACTTCTGACCTCATTTTCTCCTCCCTTTTTCTCATCTCCCCATTTTACAGATGAATTGAGACTCAGGGTTAAATGATTTTTTACTAGGTCACACAACCAGTCCAGTGCAGAGTTTGAAACATACTGTTTCTCACTGACAAGTTTTTTCTCACTTTTCTGATTTTCTCTCTTTCATCTTTCTCTTAGCTGTACCTCGTGTTTTTCTCTTTTTGCTCCATATTCTGGGGTGTTTTCTCCCTGGTCCATTGTTTTCCAGGAGTCCTTAGCAACCTTCTTTAATTCCTTGGCACTGGAACAAGCAAAGGGATCATTTGCAGCAAGGGAGAGACGTCTTAGATGGTACTGAAGTTGGGGCTTCATGGTACAGAGTGAACCCTATTTCAGGGGAAAACCCTCCATTTTTCCAAATTCATCACACTCAAAGCACATTATCAGCTTATACTCTATCAAATAAACCTCTATACCCTGGATATGGGGTGATAGAAAAAGGGCACTGCTCAACTGGGGAGTGCCAGGAGATTGTAGCCTGGAGCATTGAGGAGAGGTTTTGGGAAACTTGAAGTAAAAACTTCAGAGGCTCTACTTACTTAGAAGGATGGGCTTTGGGGTACCCTGGGGATCTAAATCTATTGCTAGTGGGAGCTAGGCCAAGTACCCTTTTACTAAACTATTTTGTCTGTGGAAAGAATATAATTTTACTTTAGTAGCTCAGATGTATCTCAGGCTTAGTATATGGGATAATGATTAACTTGTGTTTGTACTTTTGTTTCACAAGCTTCTTTTGCCTTGTCTAACTGTTCCCATGTAATTTAAAAAAATATTCCATTCCAGGGATTTAACCTTTCAGGTAGCAGATGACAAGCCCGTGTAGCTCCGATGTAGCTACTGTACCTTCCCCCCTTTTTCTTTTTGGAGGAGGTTAACTAAAATTAACTTAACTGCAGCCCCAGCTCAATTATAGCCAGGACAACAGGGAGAAAAAAAACCTTAATGGTTCAAACCTCTTACTGTCTTCTCAGCTCCATCAGAACTGGATGACAGGGGAGGGCTCTGTAGACCTAGCTAAGAAGAACTGGGACCACAGGGAAGAGAATCTTAGCACTATTGTGGCCTATTAGGTGTTTTCCAGGGACCCTGGTAGGGGCCCCTTCTGGCAGGTTTAGGGGGCTTTGGTGTATAATTTCTGGTGGGCACTTCAATACCATATCTATAGAATTGTAAAGGGCTTTCCCATAGAAGGTGAGCCTTATCTTTTTCGATTTAGCAGCAAAATTTGATACTACATGGAATAATAACTTGTCCAGATTTTGTCCAAGGACTTGGCTGGTCTCAGTTAATTTCTCAGGATCTTAGAAAGAAATCACATAATAGGGAAATTGGAAGAGGTCAGGAAAAGGTAGGAGCACTAGCCCAAGACAAGAATTACTCCCATAATCCCAACCCTACCACCTTCACCCCCCCACACCCACACATACCCCTGCCTTTTTGATCTGACCATTGTGTTCCCTTGTGCACCTGGGGAAAAAGCCGTGAGGACAATCTTCACATCAATCTAGGGTTAAGCCTACTGGCTTAATTTTCACATTGACCTCATGGACTGACTCAGGAATAGTCAGGTGGGAAATATTCCTTTTAAAAAGAACAAATTGATACTGCACAGCTGGAATCTCCATCCAATTTGAGATTGCCCTATCTGAAAGATACCAGTCTCTATTTACTCTGCTTATGGTTATCATCTCCTTATTCTTTTTAGCCTTTGTTTAATCTTTTTGCTAGATTTGTCTCCTCCAGGTTTAGTGCCCTCCACTTGTAGATGACTGATTGCTTAGGCTGGACATTACCCTCTGTCTGAGACCATGATACATCACCCCTGGACCCGGCCTTGACCAAACTCCAGATATGGCTAAGGATAAATTGACCATCATGAGATGAGAACACAATTTGGAGGACAGATACCATACTAGATTGAGACTAAGATTGTTCTCACAGTTTTTGTTCCCTGCAGATGCAAACCTCTACCTGTTAACATTATGGGATCATATTCCCTCTGAGTGGCTTGTGTTATGTATTGGCTTCTGTAGTGCACAACTCCACTATCATGGCCTTATTCATGATAAAATATGAGCTAAGAACACAATTTGTAATCGTCTTCTCCTGAATAAACAGTTACAGTATTATCTCTTCCTTGTACTATAACCTCCACAGCCTTTGGAACATTGTCTGGCTTCTGTTCTACCCATGCCTCAGCTCCCAATTCTATTTGTTTGGCAGGTGCATCAGTAGAAGCAAACCCTTCTGCCTCCTCTGATAATCTTTTCAGAAAGAGGGTCAGTCTTCATAAGGGGCACCATTTCACAAGGAATAATAATCACTTGAACTACTCTATCATTTTTATAAAACTGTGTAGGTTCTTCACCCAAATTTTGGAATTCCATGATAATTTCTCCTTGATAGTCAGAATCTATTGCTCCAGCTAACACATATATCCTTGAGCTGTCGATCCGAATTTAGGTAATATCTGTCTAAAATAATTCCAGGGATTCTCATATGTACCCCAGCAGGGACCTCCCCCATTTCTTCCCCATCCAACAAAAAGTCCTCCAAACAATGTAAATCACATTCAGCTGAAGAAGATGCTCCTGGATACAGTTCTGAGACATCTTGCCCCACAGTTCAACACTCAATACTTGGAAGCTTATGTGGATTGCTGCTGTCCAGTTTGAAGATTTGGGATCATTCTGGCCAGAGGTGCACTTTCTCCCAATGGTCCATTATTCAAATTATGTAAAGCAGTGAACAAACCCATCTTTCCAATGTTGATAAGAATTATTAGAATTCTCAACTTCCTTAACTGCTCCTTCAATAACCTGTTTGTTCTTTCAATCAACCCACATGCTTGTGGACAATATGGAACATGATATATCACTTCCACATTGTATATATTAAACAATCTCTCCACTTCATCACCTTCAAAATGTGACCCATTATCACTTTGAATCTGCACTGGGGCTCCACAACAGACTCACGATATCTAGAGAGCTACAGGTGTTTTTCTGGGTTGCATTCTTATAAGGACAAGTTGCCAATACAAGTACATATAAATTCACATTCTCTATCTTGGGGTAGATGACCAACATAATCTATTTGCCAAATTTGGGCTGGGACTTTTTCCCATTGCTATTTCTCCACAGTTACTACCTGAGGAACAGTTCAATCCTTTTTCCAGTTGACATGACATTCCTCTGCTGCCTGTTTTAACAATGAATGTGGGGGTGGCTAGGTGGCACAGTGAATAGAACACTGACCCTGGAGTCAGGAGGACCTGAGTTCAAATCTAACCTCAGACACTTAACACTTACAAGCCATATGACCTTGGGCAAGTCACTTAACCCCAATTGCTCTGTTTTCCCCTCTGCAAAAAAAAAAAAAGTGAATATGAGATACTAATACCCCGATCTTGTGCCCACCTGTGTGTGGCGTGGACCCCCCAAAGACCAGATGTCTTTGATGTCTGATGGACCCATTTTGCTAGTATTGGATCGTCAGTTGGTCTCAGACAATGACAAGTAGCAATCCTTGCCAGTTTGTCAGCATGTGCACTGCACCTTCACCTTGGTGTGGTAAGGGACACGTGAGCATCCACACAAAACACTGTCAAATTGGTAACTAAAGATATCTCATACATCCTCCCATAACTCTGCCCCAAACTTGTTCACCTTGAACCTCCTGATTTTGATTTCCCTACATCAGCATTCATGTAGCCAACCCATTAGCTACAGCCCATGAATCAGCAAACATGACACTGCTTAGTCTGTTCTAATAGTTTGATAGACTGCCACAAGTCCAGGATGTTGACCACTTCCACCCATCCCAGCACCTTCCAAAGTTTGTCTAGTAAATGAGCTACAGGCCACAGCTTTCCAATGTCTCTGGGGCCTAAATATTTCACTGTCCCATGGTTCAGGGTATGTACCATTTCCCTCAGTATCCACATGAGCCATGGTTTCACGCAAAGCAGAATCTCCACCCTTACCTGTTCTAGATCTGCTCTGGATGCATCATTTCCATTCAATTATGCTAGCCTCTTGTGCATGTCCAACCCTGTGGGAAAGCTGGAGCACTCACCACCCAGCCATCATTGGGAATCTAGACCTCAACACCACTTCATGGTTCAGAGTTAATATCTCAGGCCCAGCATGCAGCCAACAACTGCTTTTCAAAAGGGGTATATTTGAACTCCAGATGCAGGGAGTTTCCTAGACTAAAATCCCAAGGGCACATCTTGGTCCACTGTCCCTGCCATAAACTCTAGCCTGCATATTCATCCTGCAGTTACCTGCAATTCCACTGAGCCAGTCTGCACAGACCACACATCTAGGGCCAATTGCATAGCAGCCCTGACCTCCTCAAAACCTTCACTCTGCTCAGGTCCTCAGTCAAATTCACATTTCTTTCTAGTAACCCCATACAAGGATTTCAGAATGTGTCCTAAATATGGTACTGTAATAACAATGGAATTTAAAGATCCCCCTGTATCAGCTTGGTTTTCGGGTTGAGTGTTGAAACCCAGAGCTTGTGAATATCCCACTTGTGGGATGGACTTGTTGATGTGAAGAGAGAGAGTTGAACTGGGAGAAGCTGGTGCCATGGATTTATAAAGAGGCCCAAGCAGAGAATGGCTCCAGGGTAGATGACCTTTGTGCTCTCCACTTCCCCTTTTGTAATTCAGTTGTGATCCAGAGGTGGGAAACTTATGACTTTTTTGTGCTCTGTGACTGACCAAATGAATGTACTTTGCTTATGATTGGAAACTAATCTCCATTTGAGAAGAGAGACTTTGTGATTGACTGAATGAATATACTGCCAGGGTGGAGTAGTACTTGGAAATTATTGAATCACCCCTGGTGAATGCTGTATTTTGATTTTCTCTGTTCTGTGAATGCTTTGCCTTAATTTGTCACTGAATAAAATAGAGTTACTATGCTGGTATTCCAAACCTTGGAAGTTGCAGCATACACATCTAAGATGTTAGATCTCTTGTGGAATTCCACCTTTCCTTAAACAAGGTACCAGGGTCTGAGATAAAATAATTCTCTACAGTCACTCATCACCTATAAAGATACTGCCTGCTTTGTCCTGTGAAAACAGACCTAAGAAAAGACCTCTTGGGGTCTACAGCTATGAGGCACCCAGTGTGTTAGCTCCTAAGAAGCTAGGTACCAGGCCTCTGTGACTTCAGCCAGTCTTCCTTCACCTGTTTGTAGCCAACCAATTTCAGACATACATAATGAGTTCAGGAAGCTCCATCCAGTAACTACACCATGCTTCAGGATCTTGCTCCCTAGTGCTGTTTATTTATTTTATTCCTTGTTAAGAATTACATCACTGCAAGGCTTCATAGCAATGCAAAACACAACGGAGTGAACCGATAACAACTGTATCACCAAGGTTGTTGCTACAATTTCTAGGTAGCTCCATTTTCCAAATGGCAATAGTGGGTTTATTCATGTAGGTCCCTAGCATTTCAGGGATTGGCTGGAAGGTCCTCTAGAAAGTTCTGTTTGAGCAGGAACTACTGCAATGACTTAAAACTATTATATGCTTAAAATGTATGCCTTGGAAAGTAAACATGACTAAGGAGAGACCCTCCCAATATTGTTTCCGGCTCTCAGGGGGCTACCTGAAGTTGTTTTTTAGGGAACAACTTCATGTGCTTATTACCCATCCAGAAACATCTAGGGGCACCTTTGATTTTCTATAACAACCAGAAAAAGGTCAAACTTTTACTTATGATAATTATCTAAGGTAGTTTGAAAGAAAGGTTGGAGCTAAATTGTGTATGATGGGGTGATTTTACAAAAGGAAAGGAAAATGTAGGAAAAGATAAAAAGTAGAAATTATCCCCTAATGACCTCAGGGGGTTGAATCTGACAAAGAGGTTGATGGTAGGAAGGAAGAAGGTAAACTCTGTCCACTAAGCAATATGAAGCCTTAGCTTCTCACATGTAGTAAATACTTAAACAACTGATATATACACACACATTTCACTTTAAACATCATTTAATACGATCTTCCTCCAACATGAAGATCCATATTTGCAGGTGTCATGTTAAAATTGCAAAGTTCTGGCACTTAATGCAATCATGAATCTAAATCCATGACCTATAAAGGTTATCTGATGGTACTTGCGCACACACATACAAGCTCAGGCTTACCACTTGTCCCTGACCTCTCTCCCTCACATTCTCAACTTTCCTGATGGCCTTAGATGAACTTTCCTGCTCAGTTCCATCTACAATTCAGAAAGGCTAATTGGCCAGCTGTAGAGTCAAGATGCTGTCCAAATTGGTGGTGATGGACAGCTCTAACGTGGGCAAGAGTGCACTAATCATTCAACAAGACATAAGTGAAGACTTGTACTGCACCTAGTTGGTAGTGAATGGCAAGCCCTGCTAACTGGACATCCCAACCATGACAGGCAGTGAACAACCAGAGTTCATGCCCTGGGTGGAGGCCTTCCTCTGCATCTAATGCAGTGGATGAAAGTCCTTCCTGAATGTGAACATCTTCTGGGACCAGCTGTGCAGGATCAAAGGACACAGACCCCATTCCCCTGGTCCTGGTGGCCAAGACTGAAAGGGGGCCAGCTGCCTAGGGTCACATAGGTAGTAAGCAGAGGATCAATTTGAGCCCAGATATCAACTTAAGTATTCAAGGGCTCATAACAAAAAACTGGAATGAGTGGTCAAGGCAATGAGCTTCCAATAGGCCCAGAGATCAATGAAAAGCACTTCTAACTTCTGTTAAAGGAGACTAAACCCCAAACTTCTAGAAACAGTAGCTATATCCTTATTTGACACACTCCAGAGTTCTTGCCCCATGTCCCAAGATACGCTTGGAAATGGAATTTAATAAGGGCCCTAATAATCAATGGCAGGAGAGGCTCCCTTAAGGGCACTAGGAGCCTTTTCTTATCAATAGCTTATCTTGGTATTCAGATGTGCCATTTAACATGGCTAGATAGGCCGCCTGTTTTTGCACTGGAATAAATTTATAGATGACAGAAAACTAGGAGGGACTGTCAGATATCATGATGCCCAGGACAGGATGCCAGTCCGTACCAAAAGGTTTGCATGGTCAAATGTGCTTTTCACAACCACTCTGGGAAAGGTCCTACATTCAAAGTTTTGGGACACAGGTTCTGAATATTTTCACCAAAGGTCCCCTTCTGAGATCTAAGGGAAGCAGCCACAGGTGGCTTTGGTTTGCTTTTTTTTTTTTTTTGAAGTAGAAAAAGGCCACAAGATCATTGATTTAGAGCTAAGAAGAACGTCAGAGACCAACAGATTCAATTCCCTTATGTTACTTCTCCCTGGGCTTCAGTTTCCCCCCTCAGGAGCTTGGCCAGTGTCACACAGGGAGGAGAAGAGGAGAGCAGAGATTTGAGCTAAGGTCCCCTTGCTTGAGATCTAGCCCACATTCTGCTATGCTGCCCTATGCTATCTTTTGGAACATGGAAATGAAAGGTCTTGGAGGAGGTCTGCATGTGTGGTATAACCTTCTAACCCTAAGTTCTTGCAAACTAGGCCCCAGCATCAACCCCCCTAGAAGAACCTTGAGACTTCGTAGGCTGTGAGGATATGAATCCTTGAGCAGATTTTTTATCAAAGACGGTAAGCTCTGAACCCCCTACTCTTGAGAGATGAGAAAATATTCTAGAATAAACTCAGGAACCCATAACATTAGTGTTAGGATCCCAGGATTTATCACTATCAAGATCCAGATATTTTAAGATTTCTGATTGAGCAAAGAGTAAAAATGATAGCATTTTTATACCTCAGCCTATCCCTTAAAAATCTCTCTCTAGAGCAGATCGATAAAAAGTCTTCTGACTTGCTCCAGGTAATAGTCAGGTATAGGTAAAAGTCCCGCCCCGGCACACTAGCTGTGTGATCCTGGGCAGGTCACTTTGTTTAGAGAGCTGCAATTGGAGAGAAGGTTCTGACCTTCGGTGGTAGAGGTAGATTCTTCACCCAGAATTCCCTCATGCCACTGAAAATCCCAAGTGCAAATTCTAACCCCCTTTAAGAACTGGAAAGGGCAAGTGGCTGAAACCTGGTCTTTCTATGAAAGGATAAAGGTAGGGAAGAAGTGTGAAACTTGCTGCTCAAGAAATATGTAGAATATTGGGTTGAGACCTGAGAGACCTCACCTCAGCAGACACTTTAAATCATAGTAAAATATCATGATATACATTTCTTTTCTCAGTTTCCTTATTGCCAGGTTTCATTAAATTAGTAGCCTTGCTCAAGGAAAAAAGGGGGTACACAGAGTACTAGGTAATAGACCCAGATGATTTCCAGAACACTCATGTAGAACTATGTGTGTCCTTGGAGAAATGCTAAGGGATAAGACTAGATCTGTGGTTTGACTGACATTTTATTGGTACCTGGAGGGCCCAGATTTAGAGATTTCCTATACATCTGTAGATGTGTCTTTTGTTTTCATCTTAACAATTGTCTAGAAAAATGAGGTAAGTGACATCATTACGAGACAACTCTGCACTACAGATGGGCTATGAACCTAGAACCTGTTGTCTTCAAGGTTAATTCTCTAGCCATTGTTCTTTGTTGCCTCCTGGAGATGAGGCAAACCTATCATGTTCCAGAATTGAACTGGAATGCCTTCTCAGTTTTCTAGGATATTGAAAATGCTCCAACACCACGGGACCCATGAAAGATGATGAGTTCTCCAACAGGATCTACACAGATTGTAAGAAAAATGCTGAGAATACAGGGAAGAATATTCAAATCAGCCTTCTTTGGTGAGGTTCTTACTCTTTTTCTACCTCCTGTGTTCCTTTTTTCACAACTCTGAACCCTTGGAATAATTTAGCAGGCAAGAGAAATCCTAATTTTCTATATTAGTACATACTTCATGATCTTGGGTGGGACCCCATCCAACCAGAAAGCCTTACAAAGGGAATCTAATCTAGGTAAATTCTTGCCTTTAGGAAATAAGCCCCTGTCCTTGGAACCCTCCATTAGAATTTAGGGTGACCCAGCTTATGAAGGAGAAAACCAACCAGAGTGATCTGGGTAGAGGTGGATTCCTTTGTTCAGATTACTGGAGGCAGCTGAGTCTCATGATCAAGTCATGTTCTCAGAAGGAGGAACTGAAGACTTTTAGCCCAGCTTCCCATTAATATGTCTAACCCTTCATTAATTGTTCATCAATAAGGGTTGGGGCACCTCCTTTTCCAAAAGTCTTCAAGCATTCAGGTATCTCTATGGTTTCACCTTTGGTTACTGAGACTACTGACCATCAATTCATTATCAGATGGTCTAATAAAATTATTAGTTATCCAGAAATTCTATCTCTTGATTTGTCTCATAGGGAAGGATTATTCTCACTAAAATTAAGTCTTGGAGTTTACATCTCAGTAGGACATCATGCCATTAAGATCATGAAACAAGGGCGGGTAGGTGGCACAGTGAATAGAGCATTGGCCCTGGAGTCAGGAGGACCTGAGTTCAAATCCAGCCTCAGACACTTAACACAAAACTAGCTGTGTGACCTTGGGCAAGTTGCTTAACCCCAATTGCCCTACCTTCCTCCCTCCCCCCCAAAAAAGCAAAAAAAAAAGATAATGAAACAAATTAGAGGGTCTTGCCTGGTTCCAGGGACTGAGCTGCACTCTTCAAGGTCCCCTTGTGGGTGGGGAGGTGGGGGTAGAAAGCAAGGCAATCAACTTGAAAAGGGGGTACATAAATCATACAGTAAGTATTGCTTCCCTCCCACTGATACCAGTATCATATTCTGGGGTACCTGATCTGAGCTAAACTTCTGACCCTTAGACTGAAGGGGAAATAGTAGCAATGGAGCATGGCCATTTTAGTCAGCATTGGTGAAGGTCCCGAGGGCTCTTCAATGGGCCTTATCCTTGTAGGCTCAAGTATACAAAACAAATACATGACTGTCGGTTTCAGCAGATTAATGGAAAGTTCCTGAAACTGGGGACTGACTTTCCTGAGGCCATCTGAATGAAGCATGAAGATGAGTGTTGAGCAGGCAATTGTGGACAAAAGCAGGGACACAAACACCCTATCTCCCCTTTCCAGGGTTGGATCCTTGTCTTTTATGTGACTGGTCCATCACAAAGTAGGGGTTCCAATCTTGGAATAACATAATCTACTGTCCTTACATCTGGGTAAAAGGAGAATGAGACACTGATGCTTACAAGAAATGCCAGGGGAAAGGAAAAGAATTCAGGGTTCAAACTGTATCCTTGCTGTCCTGAAAAACTCCCATAACATCACTGTTGGAGTCAAGACACAGAATTTCCTGGTGAGACATTGTGGCTACAAGATATCAAATGGTTAAGGACTTGAACCAGAAGACAAAGAAGAGATTTGTGAGAATGTAGATATTGGCTATCAGAAGGCTAAAGACTTGAACCTCCACTGGGAAGAGCTTAGTGAGACAGTATAGATATAAGACATCAGAGTACTAAGGGCCTGAACCTTAGAGAAGTCTCCAGAATATTCTCAGATATTAAACTGACCTCAAAAAACCATCTAGTCCAAAAGCACAAAATATAGGCTCTATAGGCACCTAAGGAAAGTTGGTGGTAATGGGGAAGACTTCCATAGGAGGATAATTCAAATGAAAATAAAGTGAACTATTACAGAGGCTGCCATTTTAATCTGTGATTGTAGTATCCCTCCATCAATACCAAATTTGACATATGTCAATGTAAGCCAGATCGGTGTTAGGGGAGATTGGCTCACACCAGATACACAAAAGTAATCTGCCTAACCAAAGATCCTTTTCCCCTCACTTCTTCTAAATTAGACAAACTGTTCCCTGCCATTAGTAGAAAAAGGCATTTATTCCTCCACAGGAAGGATAAAGGTCATCAAAAAGCAAAGTACTGTAGGAATGATCTGCCATTTTTTAGGTGGCTTCCAGAAGGAGTTCACACCAGCATGGAGGTTCATTTGGTGAGGTGATGGGAAAATCCCTAATAACAAATGGGAACAATATAAGCCATGCACTCACGAAACATCTTTAAGAAATAGGACGGCAAGAATTAAAAATCAGTCATTAGTTCAGAAGTTGCTGTGCGGGATGCAAAGACCCCTTTATCAATAATTTATGGAGATTCAGAGTTTTAGTAAAAGCAGGGAGATATTTCTTTCTTTCTCAAGAAAGGGCACTCCCCAATGCACCTAAGATGTGGCTGGCCAAGGAGTGCAAGCTGCAGAAGCTCACAGATTTTCTAAGCCTACCTCCAACTCCTTTCCAACCTTACCATAATTACCAATGAAGCTCTAATTCTGTTAGATCATATGATAAGGTTCATTAAACAAGGGCAGTAACAACCCCAGAATACCGAACCCCCACCAGTCCAACCTAGATGTGCCTGAGTCCCCAAGGCCACTGTCTGCTTTCTAATTGGTCAAATCCGCCTGCTGCTGCTAGCTCCTTTTATTTTATATTATTTCATTTTTAGTATTATCTAGCAGTTCTCTGGGGACTGGGACCCCAACTTCCCCCCAAGGCTACTGCCTCAGCTCTTCCCAAGACTACTGTCTGGTACTTTTTATCAATAGTCTTGTTTCAGCAATCCTTGCAGTTCTGTAGAAACTTAACCTTTTGCTGCCTCTCACACCGACATTCCTTTATACACAATGATCCATATGTATTGGGAAATGATACTGAACTTATTTCTTCTTTATACTTTGTAACTAAGAATCTAATAGGATGTTCAGGATGCAGGTCATCTCTCACATCGCTACCTGTGAAGAAATAGCTTCAAAGCTGTTGTTTCAAATGTTACACCAAAACTTCACCCATGTGGAACACTGATCAAGAGAGGGGACTCATAACATGTCACTATTTTTTTTCCTTCTCACTTGAAACTAAAGGTAGGGAAGGGGAAAAATAAAGACAGAAGCTCCAATCCTTTGTACTTTTCCCAAGAACACGGAAGATGAGAGTGGACATTATGATACAGCTTTTAGAACTATCCCATTGAAGCAGGTAAACAGTCTTCTTTTGTCTTGTGAGAGACATTCCAGGTGGAATAGGAAATAGAGCTAGATACTGAGTCAAGCTGTTAGATTCCTCTAAAAGAGAAAGAAAAAGGGAATATGTCTCAGACTAAACATGAATAGATGTAAAGCCCCTGGCAATCATGCCAGATGTTCACCTCTGTACTGGGGACTAACTACAACTGTCTTGCAAGATGGCATTAATTCTATAATGAATGTGAAATAGACAAGTCAACTAATCCTACTGCCCAAGTCGAAGATGGGGGAGATGTTCATGGGCTTTGTTTGGTGATTTTGGAGATGCAAATGGTGGGTTAAAAACAAGTTGATGCTGGCCACCTGGATAATTAAAGCAATTCCTCCACGCTAAAAAGGACAGTGAATGGAAGGACTGCCCATATCCTGTAACCACATTCTCCTTTATCTACTCTACAACCTGTTTTTATGCCATGGCCTAAGGAAGCAATACATGCTAAAGGTCCACATGACAATATAGCAGAGGGCAAGTCAGAAATGCTATTTTTTCACTGCCTCTGTCCTGGTTTCAACACAAGGACTGGGAAAGGATCATTATTAAACCACAAGCCATCATTGTCCTCGTATTTTTTGTAGCATAAGACTTATCTCTGTGCAGAGTTTCAGTACGTGAACTCAAAAGGTGAATTGTTGCAGAGAAAATTGACTTATCAGCTTATCAGTGATGAACCAAATGAACTCAGAAAGGTCAGCAGGAAGATTATATTGGGAACGAAACACATGCAGGAGACCACCTTAAGAACCAGACTTATACAGTTTGAGAGCCACTGAGGTTATGCGAAAAATAAACACTTTAAAAGGCAAAGTTGGGATGATCATTGTAGAGCTCTGAGAGGCTGAAGTGGAAGTAAGAAATCATGATATCCAACCATTGCCACTAGGTATAGGTTATTGTGGATAAGAGTCAGAAACCAGATGTGAAAATGCTGTAGAGCCTGACAGACATTAGAAAGGCATCAATACACTGAGGTCAAGTCTTAAACCTTTTGCTCTAAGGAGGGATAGTTTTTTCTCACTGTGGAAATCATGTCTAAAAAAAACTTCTATGGATTAACATTGTTGGAGAGCTGTGTTTGAAATACATCGAAAGAAAAGGAAAGCTATTATATTCATACCTGAATCTTCTGGTGAGAGATGAAAACTCCTAGTAACGTATAGGATGTATAAGTGTATAAGATGACACTATCAAGGGAAGAGAGTTCTTAAATAGGATGTAATCCTAGGATAGAGTTCCCAGAGCATCACTTTCAGGGAAGGGCAATGGTCTCTCAAACCTCTTAGTCCCCTTTAGAAATGCAAGCTGTGAAAATGATAATGTATGAGGTCGAGGTTGTTGCAAAATGAAACATTTACAAAACTGTCCATGATCTTCCCTTTCCCCGCAATACTCACTCATTACTCTTTCATCTGGGTAGATCATAGTGTCATAGGATTGACAATCTAAAGCCTTGAAGGCTTGGGTTTGGTTGGTAAGAGATTCTGTAGTGTTTCTTCATGACTGCTGATCAAATATCAGCTTTGCACGCTTGTCCTTGCTACCTCCATACTAAATATTGAGGAAGAGGGTGGAAAATAGACAGATGGAGTGGACCGTTGCCTTCTACCACTTAGTTTCCTTCATTCAAGACTGAAAGATGAAATTTGACTTATTTCTACCACAGCATCTGTACCAGCAGGGTTGGATTAAGGGGACAATTGTAAACAAGGATCCATGTGTCAACTGCAAATTCTTAGAGGACATCTGTAAACATGACCTTTCCGAGGATGAGCTATCATCACTAAATGCAAGCAAGACTGGTCGTGGCCAGGTTGTGGAACCGGCCTAAGGATTAACTACTTCAAAAAGGAGGAGGACTTCAACTTCAGCCATTGAGACTGCTTGCTCAACGTATGGTATTTCCCAAAGTCATGATTTTGGTTCCTCCCCAACCAGGAGAGCATTAACTCAACTACAGCCTTGTTTCCTCTCTAGGCCATTGCCTCTTTTTTCCTCCTGGGAAAAGGAAATAGGTTGTCCTATGACAAATCACAGGGGGTTCTCTCAGTCATTTCTGGCAAAATCCTCACCAGAGTCCTCTTTAATAGAGGATCCTTCACCTGGAAGATGGTCATCTGTTAGAGTCAATGTGACTTTAGAAATGACAATTCCAGGAGAAATACCAGGAGCAGAACAGAGGTCTGTTGACAACATTCACTGACCTGACCAAGTTGTGAGAGCTTGTGGAAAATCACAGCAAAATTTGTTACCTGGAGAAGTTCATCAGCACAACATGCCAGTTTCATGATGGCATGCTTGCACAGGTGTTGCATTCTGGATGATGCTCTCACGCTTCCCTAGTCACCAATGCAGTGAAGCAGGGCTGTGTGCTTGCTCCCATGTTTTGTAACAAATTTTTCAACAATGTTGTCTGTTGCCTTCAATAAGTATGAAAATGTAATCAAGGTCCCCTACCTCACTAACAATGAATTACTTAATATGAAAAGGTTACAAGCCAAGACTAAAGTAGAAAGAGTGAGCTAATTGTAATGGGAATGTAAATTTAAGATCTTCACTGCCCCTAGGCCTTTGATTGACTTAAGTGCACCTGGAGCCTGTGGTGGAGGGTTGTTTTTCAGGAGATACTTTTTGATTGGGCAATGGGTCAAGAGGGTTCTCTGAGCCAGGAGAAGGCTATATAAACCCTGATGGAAGGCTTTGCTTTGGGGCTCACTTTGAGAAGTGTTGTGTGACTTGACCACAGGAGACTCTGGGCAGCCGTTGAGAGCCTCCTGGCTTTGAAAACCCAGATGTTGATGCTTCCCTCTCTGGTAACTGTGACTAGGTATGGATATAATGGTCAGTCAGTTGGAGGCCTGTCTGCTTGAAATGTTTCTGTCTTCTTGTAACTTCTGTCTGTATACTCTGAAGTTTGGGGTGCTGACTTTTCTCCCTGATTGATTAAAGCAAGATTGCTAACCCATTTTGAGTTGCTTTCCTTTAGAAAAGCAGGTCTAAGAAGCTGTGTTGGCAGTCACCCTGGATATGTCGGGGTGCTTGCTGCTACATTGGTGCATGACTTGTTTGCTGATGATTGTGCCTTCAATGTAGCCTCTGAACCTGAGATGCAGCTGTGTATGGATCAGTTCTCTGCTGTGTACTAATTTTAGCCTGACAATTAACACTATGAGAAAAAAGAAAGGTTCTTCATCAGCCAGCACTGCATCATCCCTCCATGGAACCATTCATTATAGCATTGGAGAAATTGTGAATGCCATGGATAAATTTACCTTGGCAGAATACTTTTCAGGGATGTACAACATAGATGATGAGTTTGATTTATCATTGTCAAAGTCAGCTCGGTGTTTGGGAGGCTCAAAGGAAAGTGTGATAAAGAAGAGGTATTAGACTGCCTACCACACAGTCTACAGAGCCATTGTGATAATCACCATGTTTTATGCATCTGCCAGTGTTAAGCTAGTGAGTGAAGTAAGTGAAAGCATTCTCATAAAATGGAGACAGCACTCTAAACTCAAGCTGGATAAACTCAAACTGCTGCAGATAGGCCTAAGTTCTGTTCTCCTAACTGAAACTCACTGCCAAATAAGGTATTAAACATTTTCGTGGGTTTTCACTGATTAAAGGTTGTTTCCTTGTTCCTTCTATCTGGGTAGATTTCCACACTAGATTGCGAGGCCGAGTTCTCAACCAATGAACCAATGAGGGTAAGGTCAGTGGGAGGGATTATCTGCGTTAAGGTATATAACCATGTTTTTTTCTCTGTAACAGGCCTCCTTCTGTCTGTCCTAATGGAGGTGATGCCCCTTTCTTGTGAGAATTGAATAAATGCTTTGTTTCTAGCCTGAGAAACCTGAGTTTTTTACTAAATTTTTGGATTGGGTTTCTCATCCCACAAAGTTTTTTTTTTTTTTTTTGGGGGGGGGGGTCCTAGTCCAGGGCCCACCCACTTGTGAGCAGCTTTCTCCTCACTTTGGTTCTGAGGCAGGATCCCTCTGGAGACCTCTCCAGTGGTTTCTGGACTTTGGGGGAGATGACTGCTCTGAAGTCCCAAAGAGAGGAACTTGGTAAGAAACAGAAACCTAGAGAGAGAGACTCCAACCGTGTTAAAGGGGAACCAAACTCCAGCTGGCCAGTAGAGAAAGTCATGTGAGTTATACGCATCTAATCCAGGGGTGAGCAACATCTTGAGGGTCCTTGGGTCATAATTCATTAGGCCCCAGAACTGGAGAGTCCAGCAATGGCTCTTGACTAAGTTACAGACTGATCCTGGAATAGGGATGCCATCCCATGAGCACCCAGGGGACTGGAGGGAGTGATCCCTCTAATTCTTTAGGTCCTTGACCTTGAGAGACTGGTGATGGTTCTCAACTAAATTAAAAATGGTGAAGGAACATCCCAATCCCAAAACATTGGAATAAAAACATTGGAACAAAACATTGGAACTGATATCCTGGTAGATAGTCTCTTGGGAAATAGACCTTATATTTTGGTAGCTGGTTCCAATTTAGGAGAAAGATAAGAAAAAGATGATAAAATACTGTTTTGTTTGGGGTGGGATGGATATTGGAGGAGGTACAGCATGACCAAAGTACGGATCCTTCATGGACTGGGTATGCCAAAAGTTAAATCTATACGTAAATGCAAAGGAACCATTTGACCCGGAGGAGAGCTCTTACATGGCCCTTTGGATGCAACAAATGCTGGTGAGGAAAGGGCAGGAAGAAGAGGAGGAGGAGGAACAAAAGCCCCACTTGTGGGATCCTCACTCCCCCAGGACAAGTGGCAGGCATGACTGCTGCTGCAGCTCCCGGCTCTGTACATGTGTCCTCTGATCCCCTGAGGAGGGTGGAGACTTGATCACCTTCAAAGAACCCCTTCATGGTCCCCTCAGGAGGGAATTCAAACAACTTGTGAAGGACCAAGAAAACCTCCCCCTTGAGCCAAAACCACTACCAGAAATCTTCCCTTTACAGGAAGTTTCTTTGGCACAAGGGTGATTGGGGTTTGTTAATGCACCCCTCAGTGCTACTGAAGTGAGAAATTTCAAGAAGGAAATAAAGTACTTATGGAAGATCCAGGGGAATTATCAGAACAGCTAGATCAATTCTGGGCACCCAACATCTATACCTGGGATGAGCTTATGTCCATTCTAAATGTCTTGTTTTCCCATGAAGAGAGGGAAATGATCAGGCCAGCAGCCATGGTAGAATGGTAAAGGAGTCATCCCCCTGTGGCAGGGGTCATTCCCACAGATAAAAAATATCCCACATTGGATCCTAGATGGGATCACAATAATGAGGCCCGTAGGGTTCATATGCAGGACCTGAGGGAATTATTATAGGGATCAAGAATGCAGCCCCCAAACCTCAGAATATCAAGAAAGCCTTTGAAGTGATGCAGAAAAAGGGTGAATCACCCTCTCAATTTTTAGAAAGGCTAAAAGAAAACATGGGAAAGTACTCAGGCTTAGATATGAGTGATCCACTACAGAGGCAATGTTGAAGTTAAATTTTGTCACTAATTCCTGGCCAGATATAAAAAAAATCCAAAAGATAGACTTTTGTAGCCTTTCCCAATAAATTCTCCAGAGTTCTATGAGTCCATCTATGTCAGAAGGGATGAGGATAAGCAGAAACAAAAAGCCAAAATCTTGGTACAAACCATTCAAAGTGTTACCCAATCCATGGAATGGCAAAAGGGACTAGGGCCCTCCTTGGGAAGACCCTTCCCTAGACTCCTCCTCTAGAGCACCCCTAGATTCCTCCCACAACCTTCTGCATATAAGACCCTATCCTGTCTTCATGTTTGAGAGCGCCATGGAATAGTGAGAGCACCATGGAATGACCTAGCACAGACTTACTCTGTGTCTAATGCAAGCAAACTTTTAATAAATTTTACTTTTCTCGAGCAGAGAAAACTTGAGTCAAATTCATTCAGCAGGACCCAGCATGTTGGTATTTTGGGGTCTCCAGAGCAACCCTAACCCTCTTTGTGGTTAACCTCTTCATTAGAAACAACCCACCCAGAGGAGAAGAGATAGTGTTTTTGATAGATACCAGGGAGTGGCTTGGTAATCAGTAGACTCTATTGCCTCAGGGAACCAAATTATCAAAAGACATCCTTATCATCTCTGGAGTAAAGGGCCAAAACTTCACCATTCCCCTCACAGAAGTTTTAGAATTTGAATGCAAAGGAACCAGGGCCTCAAATCTATTACTCCTAGTCCCAGAGATTTGGGAAGACATTTAATTACTAAACTGGCTATTCTATTGGTAACTAGAGGAACTCAGTTCCCACTAAAATGTTAATTTTAAAAGAAGATCATTGGATTTATCCTGAGGTATGGGCAAGTCCCACAAATGGAGGCAGGGTCAAAGTAACACATATAAATTAAACTCAGGGACCCAACTATAGTAGTGAGAATAAGACAATACCCCATATCTCTTGAAGGAAGGAAGGGGCTCCAACTGGTAATCCAGGGACTATTGAAGTTGGGGGGGGGGGAATCTTCTTGAATCTTGCATTTTCCTCTTCAATACTCCTTTTTTGCCAGTGCAAAAAGGAGTTGGGACCTACTGATTGGTGCAAGACCTCAGAAGGGAGATTAATAAAATTGTTCTGTCATCTCACCCAGTGGTCCCCAACCTCTACACCATCTTGGGAAGAATTAATGAAAGAAGCAAATGGTTTAGTGTAATAGACTTAAAAGATGCATTTTGGGCCTGTCCTTTGGATTCTGGCAGTAGGGACATCTTTGCCTTGAATGGGAGGCACCAAAAACAGGGAGAAAATAATACCAATGGTGTGTCCTTCCCCAAGGATATACAGAATCTCTGAATTTATTTGGCCAACTATTAGAAGGAATCCTGGAGGGATTTAAGATCCCTCCCAGCACTCAGGTGTTAAAATATATGGATGACCTTTTGGTCACTGGGAAAAAGAGAAAGATGTTTAAGTGAAGCCTCAATCAGACTTCCAAATTACTTAGGATAGGAAGGGCTCAGAGTATCCTGAAATAAGTTGCAATTTGTAGAAAGAGAATTGAAATATTTAGGACATCTAATTAGTGAAGGGCAGAAAAGATTAGACCCAGAATGGGTTGCAGGCATTCTTCAGATGCCACTTCTGAGATCAAAAAGGGAACTTAGAAGATTTCTAGGGTTGGTGGGGTACTGTAGGAACTAAAATGATTCCTCCGCAACCCTTACCAAACCTATGTACTACTACTTGTTAGAAAAACAACCTGAGAAAATCCAATGGAACAAGGAAGGAAGGGAGGAATTTGAAAAATTGAAGGAAATTCTAACCTCCCCTCCTCTGCTAGCACTACTGTGTTGAGAGCCCCTTGCACTTATTTGTGAATGTGGATAAAAGGGTGTAACTCCACACACACACACACACACACACACACACACACACACACACAAACACACACGAAAGGACCCGTGGAGTCCCTTGCTGAATGGACAGTTGAGCCAATCAACTCTAGGGAAGAATTGAAGCTATGCTTCCAGCATAAACCCTCATACAATGTGGGCAGATGAACCCTGAACCTTTGTGAATTTTGATTGCCATGAGTGTGCTTGTTCCTTTGCTGTTTTCAATCATTTTTGCACTTGGTCTTTTTGTTTGTGATTTTATTTGTAATAATAGTTTAACACCATGGGGATTTCCTTAATTCACTTTGTTATATATTACTATTCCTATCGTATCAATAACCCGAATGGCAGAAAGAAACAAATTTGAACAATTGATGGAGGCTATCGCCCAGAATTTTAATCTCACCAACTGCTGGGTTTGTGGTGGGCCACAGAGGCTCTCAATGGCCATGGGTCTCTGTCCCTCTGAAACAAGAGTGGCTCCTTAGCTCTATATCTTAAGTTAACAAAGAAACTTGTCTCTGGGGGGGATTGGGAAGAACACTCCTGGAAACTTACTGAGGAGAGAAAAGAAGGGAAGACTAAATTAGGGGAGAGTCATTGCAGATGGACCTTGACTGGAATTGTGGGAGCAGAATCCTATAATTGCACTGAAATCCAGCAGGAATTGGCTACTAAAGGCATAAAAGATAGAAAAACTCTTTTGATGGATCCTAAAAAGATTAGACTGTGGGAAAGAACAAACCAGTGTACAGGGGTGAAAGGAATTCTCGAGGTTCCCTGTATAAACTGGAGATGGACCAATGAGACTAATAAGGAAGGGAACTATTTATCATATTATTGGAGTAAGACAAATTGAGCAGGAGACCCCCTCACAGTATGGTGCCAGTGGAAAAAGGATGTAGCCTTATGGAAGTGTCAGTATAAGAAGGGTTATAAAGGTGGTCCTCTGGGACCCAACAATGGGTTTTATTATCCAATATTAGGGACCCATTCTAGAATATATTGGCACAAGCAACAAGCTTTAAGAGGAATTATTGGATTTGTGACTTCACTGCCTATACTCACCTCCCCATTGATTGGACCAGGATCTGTTATATTGGGTTAGTACATCCTAAATTCTTCCTTCCAAGCACCAGGGGAAGTCATCTAGGTGTGAGACTATATGACCACTTTAGTCAGGATCAATCAAGAAGGTCCTTAGATAACTCTATTACTAGCATGGGTGATGCAGGTGGGTGGGATAATAGATGGACCCCAGAAAGCTGGGGAGCTGGCCTAAGAACTAGCTGCTCTATAGAGAGGAAGAGTGCCGCTTCTGCTGACGCAGCTTGCTCGTCATATGGCATTTCTCAAAGCAACCATTTTGGTTCCTCCCTAACTGGGAGACCATTAACTCAACTGCAGTCTTGTGCCCTGTCCAGGACACTTTCCAATGGAAGCACCAGTCAGTGTGTAGCTTCCTGAGCCCTGAAGGGAACACAAGGGCTGAATAGCTCTGGCTCATGCCTTTCCTTTTATGGAGAAGTAAAACTACCAGTACAGCAGATGCAACAGGACTGAACTGGACAGTTCTATTCACAGTATCACCCCTTTGCCTTTTCAGTACACACAGGAACTCTCGTGTCAGCTACAGCAATCACCCCACAGTCGCCGGGCCTCAGGAGTTATAGCTTCAGAAGCCTCTCTCCCAGCATCCCCCAAGCTCATCTGTCCTGTCTTTCAGGTACAACTGCTCAGCATCAGGTGCCATAAGAGTATCAAGGTCAAATACAGCCACCCCTACTGGTGGGAGGAAGAATAGCCAAAAGAACTGTGCCCCAGTGTATCCAACATCAATAACCCACTGCAGTTTCCTTTCTTCTCCTCCAAGGGATATGGATGAGCCGCTGAGTTCTAAATTAGAGAATCTGAATGGTCTAGATCAGAAGTGTCAAAGATGAAGCCTTTAAACCTCCCAAGGGGTACCCAAGTCATTAAAATTTAATTGGGAAATATTTAATGAAATAAATACAATAAAGTGTAGATAGTCTGTGGCTTTTTAAGGCAATGTGCACCTACTGGAACCTTTGCATATGGTTTCAGCACCCCTTTTCTATTTGAATTTTATACCAAGTTTTAAGTAGTTTATTGGATATGTTAAATGGTGAATTCTTTGTTAATGTTGAATAGAGTGTGTATATTGCTTTTCTAGGTCTTATTTAGTGGAAACCTCAATTCACCTCTTGTATATGAAGATGTCTTGAGATTTAAATACTCTCCTGAGGACTGATTTGGTTGTGTTAAAAATTACATTTTACCTTTATCTTTTAATTGTCTTTGATGAAACTATTTTTCTATGATTTGTATTTTTCAAAATTTATTTACTTTTAGTGTACAATATTCAGTTCAAGTTTTTGGGTTCCAAGTTCTCACCCTCCTCTTTCCCCTCCCCTCCATGGAGGCATGCAATCAGTACAGGGTCTACAGATACCTTCACATTCAACATTAGTCCAGGCATAAAGAAGAACCATGGAAATATCAGTCTGACCTTTAACAGGATTAGATCCAGGAGAATAAAGCTCATCCTTACCAAGCAATATTATTGAGGATCCCATCATACCATAATAAGAAATAAAACTGCTGAAGAACTAAGGGAAAATGCACCAACGTATGCTGTTGAGCAGATAACTTGAGCATATTGCCCAAATGAAGATGGCAAAAACAAAAATGGAGAACAGAATGTAGGAAACAATCATCTACAGAAGTATGACATTCATTAAGGCAACAAGCAATTATTCTCTACTTTGTGTCACATGCCACTGTGACAAGCACCGGGCTTCCAAAAAAAAAGGCAAACAATTGTCTCTCAAGGAGAGCTGGAGATAGGGACAACATGTAAAGATTAAATGGGAGGCAGAGAGAACACCAGGAGAAGGTTCTTGGAGAATGTGGTAATAAAATGTGAAGGCAGCAAGGGAAGCCAGGAGGCAGAGATGAAGAAGAGTTCTAGGCAGCCAGTGCAAGGACAAATAACATTTACATAAGGCTTACCATATGCCAGGCACTGTGCCAAGCACTTGCCAGTTATTAACTTGTTGATCCTCCACTCTGCAAGATAGATGCTTTGATATCCCCACTTGATATATTAAAAACCCAGAGTAAAGTGATCCAAGTAAATGATTTACCTAGGGTCACACAGGCAGTAAGTTTCTGAGTTTGGAGTGAACTCAGTCCTAGCCCTCTGTTGGCTGCTCCCTCTCGTATAGAGGGGAGTAAACTAGAAGACTGGTGACGTAGGAAGGGGGCAGGTTATAAAGGACTTTGAAAGCTAAACAGAGAATTTTATCTCTGATCCTGTGGGAAACAGGGAGCCACTGCAAGTGAATAAAGAAGCAGTATGGATAGACCTGGACTTTAGAAAGACCCATTCAAGATCTTTGATGCAGACAGACCCACCAGCAGGCTATTGCAACATTTCAGGTGTGAGGTGATGAAGGCCATGAACCAGGGTGGTAGCAGCATCAGTGGAGAGAAGGGGGCATATTCAAGAGATGCTGTAAAGGTGAAATTTACAGGCCTTAAGTGACAGACAGGATGGGGGGGGTGAGGGTGTATGAGAAACAAGAGAGTGAGAATTAACATAGACGTGATCATTCAATCCATGGGAGCTGATGAGACCAAGGGAAGGCATATATACAAAGAGAAAAGGGCTTCAGACAGATTCCTGGGGGACACCAACAGCCAGTGGGCACGACTGCCTGAGAAGGGCTAACAGGGAGGGACAGCGTTCCAAAAACCCAGAGAGAAGAGCGTTATCAAGAAAAGTACAATCTACTCCAAAGCTGCAGAAAGATCAAGGGTGAGGATCGAGAAAAGGCCCTTAGAATGAGCAATTAATGAGCCGTTGGTAACTTTGGAAAAATCCTTTGGAATAGATGCCACCTAAAGCTATACCACAGAGGTTTAAGAGGAAAAGTTAGGGGAGGGAGGGCACTCACCATAGACTAATTTGTCAAGGAATTGAACTACAAGTTGGATAGTTTGAGGAAGATAGCCAACGGGGATGGATGGATCAAGGTCTCATCTTATTGTCAACAGCAAGAAGAACCATTTGTTCTGATCCAAGTCCATTGAACAAGGTGACAGAGGAATAAATACCATGTTAGATGATGGGCAGAATAAGTCACACAGAGATATGAGAAAGCTTAATGAGGTGTTTTAAAGACTGTGTCTTGGTTCTAGGAGTAGTTACATGGAAACAGAACTGGTCCTTCCAATGTTTTATCAGAGCTTTAATCAGTGGAGTGCTAATCTTGGGAGGCAGGTGACTCATCACAACATAAGACAAAATAACCATCACTGCTTCTCCTTTACTCCTGGTTTCAAATAGAAAAAGTAAAATGCCAGTGACAAGACACAAAGAGTAGACAGAATGGCGTGCATGCATCCCAGATCCCTTTGACAGTCTAGCAAAGACTTCCTAGGCTTGGACCCCTTTTAAGAACTTAAAACAAAAACATACAAACACATAGGATTACAAAGCTTCGTCATAATAAAGTAGATTTTCCTGTCAAATCCAAATTCTTGGATTTCTAGAATCTTTCCATTAACCCCTGGGGGGAGGTCCATGGATCCCAGGTCAAGAGCCCCAATAGCAGTGGAAAAAGGGATAAGAAGAGGGCTTATCCTATCTAGATTAAACCTAGGTGTGTGCAGGGACTCAGCCATACTTTTCATACTTTATCCAAGAATGATTTAAATGTTCTTCAGACTGTCAGGAGGTAACACATCAGTCTGAATTCCATGAACTCCCATCATCTGTCAAATGAGGTTCCCACTTTTAATACCTACATGTCACTTGACCATGAGGATTCATGGAAGATCCATATAGCCATCAGGTAGAACTCTATATTGGGGGCCCTACTTTGGGCTGACATTGATTACAGTCTAAATGTTCAACCCTGGAAATAGTGGTGAGGGCTTAGATGGGAGTGCCTGCTCCATGCTTATCACGTTTCTCTGGGAATGGCATCAGGAACAGCCTTTTTATTGCCATCAAGGACTTTTCTTAGAAAAACCAGTTTTAAGGCTCAAGAACTTTTGGCCTTTGTCCATAAAGAGTCTCTGATTTGGGATCTGAACTCAAGTCAGATTGGAAGTGGCAGTCTAGCATACTTTTTGTGTTGAATTCTGAATTCCCAGAGAGAAGACCAGCTTAGAGGTAACATAAGAGGATTAGGAACTACACAAAGACATTCCAAAAGAATTTTAAGAAAAATTTAAATAGCTTCTCTATTGAAGCACCACCTCAGGTCAAAGCCTGTCTGGTCCCTCAGGTCAGATGCTTCATCTATAAAATGAACTTGAAAAGTAAATGGCAAACCGCTCTCTAGTATCTTTGCCAGTAAAGCCCCAAATGGCATCATGGAGTTGGACACAATTGAAACAACTCAACAACCACTACTTCTTCAAATCAAAGTGAGGTTCTTTTCTTTTTGAGGCTGGGGAGGATATGTGGTTAGAAGACAGAAGGATGGGTTTTTTATTAACATTTTACCCTTCACAATTAAATATCAGTTTTCCAGTACTGGATCTTATATGCCTATACAAACAGCTTTGTACTTTCTAGAAAAGAGAAGTCAACATCAGAATTTGTGATCTCATCCTGGCTCCTGGGTTTTCACTCTCTGGAAGAGAGGACCCAGCACTAGGTAATCCTCATACACCAGCAGGCCACAATCCCTAGGCACACTCTTGGGGATATCCTTTCATTTGGTCAAGAAGTTTTTAGTTACATCATTAGAAAAAATAAACAAATATGTTTCTTACTCCCAAGCTTCTGCAACTCGTTTGGTTTTCCTTCCCATCTACTTTCCTTCCTGGACTATTCTCCAATTGTATAGTTTCCAGTTTAACTTGGACCAAATTCACTTAGATGTTTCATAAGTGCCTTAGACATAGACAGAGGCTCATCAGTATATAGCACCCACATATGAAGGTTTCAGGTGAGACTGTCGAACATGTATTTGGTAGCCAAGCAAGGTGTAGCTTACTTTATGTAGAATATGTTATTAAAGATGGGGGCAGTCCAATTGTCAACATCAGTAGTCAGTGCTGATTACTCTTTCCACATGACTAGGGGTTCAGGAAAGCATTCTAAGAGGAGCTGATGATTCTTAGGCTGAAGGCTGATCACAGCCTTAATACAGACATTACTACCCAATTTATCATCCATATGATGAAAATCCACAGATAACCAGAGAGCAGGTCTTCTTACTTAATGAAGTATAACTAATAATCTATGAGCACCTGCTGCTGTATTAAAGGGCTTCCCCATTTCTTTCCTTTAGCTCAGGATACCATTCCTATCGTTAGAGATGGAGGTTACTCGCTCATTTGAAGGTCAAACTCGAGAGCTGGTCTGTTGTCACCCTTCCAATTTGTTACTGGAAGTACAGTGCACATTTCTGCCACATCCCCCATTGAAGTTTTCCCCTAACATTTACAGTTCTGAGGACTGTCCAAGAGACCTAAAAAATAAGACTGTTAAGACGTATCTGCAGAGAGAAAAAATCTAGACAGCGGGGTAAAGGAGGCTGGAATGGGATAGGGGGGGTAGGAGGGTTTTGTTCTAACAGCTATTGAATTAAAAGGTAGAAATACTATCTAAGGGATTTTTTTCTGCTGGGCAAATGTAACTGAAGGCCAAAGACATCCTGGGCCATAAATAAGATTAACTCTTGTTTTTTTGTTTTGTTTTATTGACAATGCTTTTCCAATTCTGTTAGGAGAAGGTCAACTTTCTCCATAGATGCTGCTACAAAGGCAAACTTGCCTTTCTTTAAATCACCACTTTCCTAAAATCCTGGTGAGAACACCATTTGTTTCTCGGAGCCTGACCAGATATATTCAGTTGCATTAGTTTTATGTAATGCCCTAGAAGCACTAGGGAAACTAGCCCAATATTTTTCTGTCATCTTCTTTACCCTTCTAAAGAAAGAAAAAAGATGCATTAGTCCCACTAATATGGTGCTCAATAGTTATTTTGTGGAAGGTGGGAAGGTCAGGGATAGTAGGAATTCTGTTGGGTCCTCTGGCTAGGTGGCCTCTAGAGAAGGTGAAGCAAGATATGGCTGGGTAGGTAATGAGGGCCCCTGGAGATCTGGGGCATCCCTTGTTGAATACTAACAAAATCAGTCAGTTCATATCAAAGGAAAGTTGAGGATGACCTCTTGTCTCAGTATTCCCCAAAGTTAACAAAATTTCCTGCTTTTCCTTTTGATTCACCTATTTTGTTGTGAACAAAGCAAGGCTCTAAAGCGACCCAGTTGGGGCAGAGCCAATATCGTGGAAAAGAAGCAGGAACTTTCTGAGTTCCTCCATGGAGTCACTAACCTCTAAAGAGTGAATCTGAACAGATTTTAGAGTGGCAGAATCCATTGGGAGACAGAGCGTGGCAGCCCAGGAAAGTGCCCATGTAGGTCTGGGCAGGGGGAGTGCAGATCACGTGGGGGGCTGCACCAGAGCTGACCTGAGAGCAGAGCACAGCAGAGTAGAGCCACCCAAGAGTGATTTGCAGACACCTCACTGCCAGAGGGAGGATCACTCAGAGCTGGGTAAGAGAAAGCGCAGGGCCCACAGCTGCAGCTTCTCCTGGGTTTATCAGCCCACAGTCTGGATGTTCAAAAATCTCCTTATCTGAACTTCTGGGAACCAAGATGGCAGAGTAAACCTTAGCTGCTCTAATTCTCCTCCCTGACTCTGAGAACCCATAGACTAACGTACCACCCAGTGTAAAATCATGAAACAGTGGAAACAGCATCAAGTTTTGGAGTCCAAGAGGAGGGGTGTTATTGAAGCTGTGCCAAGCCTAAAGTGAAGGGCAGGAGGTGTCACAACAAGCCCCACCCCAGCTGACCAGAGGGAGATCCCTAAACCCAGGGGAGTGGAGCCAGCAAGCACTAACAGAAGCCCACGTGAACCTTAGCACCACCAGGGGAATCTGCAGACATCCGTGCTACTGGCCACCAGCTGCTGAGCCTGCCTGAGCTGTAGCCCAGGGGCACAAAGCCAGAAACCTGAAGTAGACAGACCACCTTCCCTCACATGTTACTCTGTGAGCCTAAGGGTAACCCAGGGAAAACAGAGTCCTGGTCTAGGTCTCAGTCTAGACACCCAGAGGCTACAGCACACAAAGTCAACTACCAAACTCCTAGCTCCCAGCCTGAAAGGTGCAGTACATCTGTACCCAGAAGCAGAAATCCACCCTAAAAATTCAGGACAGAGGCAATCACAATGGGCAAAAAGCTAAGGACTCTATGATGCATCAAGAGTCAAAACAGGACGCAGGCCTGGAAGGGGGGCCTGATCAACTCGGAGGGCAAGTCTTCCCACCAACCACAAGGTCCACTACCAGGCCTATCACCAAAGGGCTGGGACTGAAAAGAGCAAGGTAAGATGCAAATACAGGGGCCCCTATACTGGACAGCAAACCCTCCTGGGGCTAGCACTTCATAGCCCAGAAATCTTTAAAAAAAAAAAAAAAAGCCCCTTTCAGGACCTCCAAAGACAAGGATGACAGAGTGAACCCCACTTGCTCCAAAATCCCCCTCTGACCCTGAAAATATAGTAACTATTGTCCAGGGCAAAACCCTCTACAGTAAAGGCTTGGGATCCTAGAGGAAGGGCGTGATTAGGACCCTGCCTCAAAATGGGTAGAAAGCAGACTACAAAAACAAAGACTCTAGAGTCCTACTATCCTCAGAGGAAGGAACCAACCTCAGAGGGAGACAATGTGGACTCCACACCCACAGCTGAGACTTCAACAGGGAATGGATCCCAAGCACAGAAGGCTCTCCTAGATGAGATCAAAAGGAACTTTGAAAGCAAAATGAGAGAGATAGAAGACAAAATGAATAATTCTCTCAAAACCAAAACAGCAGAATTCAAAAAACATTATAATGAGGAAAACATCTCTCTAAAAAGAAAAGTGTATGATATGGAAAAGGAGCTTCAAAAATTAACCAAGGAAAATGATTTGCTAAAAACCAGAATTAAACAAATGGAAACAAATCACTCTATGAGGAACCAAGAATTAGCCAAGCAAAACAACAAAAATGAAAAATTAGAAAAAGAGGTAAAATACCTCAAAGAAATAATAACTGACCTGGAAAACAGATCCAGGAGAGATAATCTGAGAATCATAGGCCTACCAGAAAATTATGATGAAAAAATGAGCCTGGACAACATCCTCCAAGAGCTCGTTAAGGAAAACTGCCCTGAGATACTAGAACCTGAGGGGAAAACAGAAATCGACAGAATCCAATGGACACCTGCTGTAAGAGATCCCAAACTGAAAAATCCTCGAAATGTGGTGGCCAAACTCCAGAACTACCAGATAAACCAGAAAGAAACAATTCAAATATCGAGGGTCCACAGTGAGGATTGCACAGGATTTGTCAGCCTCCACACTGAAAGATTGGAGGCAGTGGAATACAATTTTCAGGAAGGCAAAACAACTCGGATTACAACCAAGGATCACATACCCAGCGAGACTGAGCATATTCTTCCAGGCAAAGAGATGGTCACTCAATGATATAACAGAGTTCCAGACCTTCTTGATAAAAAAGCCAGAACTCAATGGAAAATTCAACCTCCAATTACGAGAAGCAACAGTGACTTAGAAAGGTAAACAAGGAGAACACACATCATTTTAGAGGGGAAGAGGGTGTCATTCTTGATGACAAGACCTCATTAAGTATAACAATATCCTACAGGTAGTAGGAGGGGGAAAGGGTTACAAAAAGGGGGTGGGAGTGGTTTGTAGGGAGGGAAGTAGTAAGGGGAAAAGGAGGGGAAAAGGGGAGGAAAAGGGAGGGGGGCCAAAAAGGGAACACTGAGGGAGGCGGTGGTCAAAAGGAAAACTATTAAGGGGGGGAAGGGAGAAGGGAGGGAAAATACGAACATTAACAGGGGCAGGAATAGGATGAGGGGAAAGAAACAGATAACAATCATAACTGTAAATGTGAATGGAATGAACTCTCCCATAAAACAGAGATGGATAGCAGAATGGATTAGAAATCATAATCCTACAATATGCTGTTTACAAGAAACACATTTGAAACAGAGGGATACACACAAGGTAAAGGTAAAAGGTTGGAGTAAAATATATCATGCCTCAGCTAAAGTAAAAAAAAACAGGGGTAGCAATCCTTATCTGAGATAAAGCAAATGCAAAAACTGACCTAATTAAAAGAGATAAGGAAGGAAACTATATCCTGTTAAAAGGCACCATCGAGAATGAAGCAATCACTACTTAACATATATGCACCAAGTGGTGTAGCATCCAAATTCCTAGAGGTGAAGGTAAAGGTATTAGAGGAAGAAATAGATAGCAAAACTATACTAGTGGGAGACGTTAATCTCCCCCTATCTGAACTTGATAAATCCAACCTCAAAATAAACAAGAAAGAAGTTAAGGAGGTGAACAGGATTTTAGAGAGGATAGGTATGATAGATCTCTGGAGAAAGCTGAATGGGGATAAAAAGGAATATACTTTCTTCTCAGCAGTTCATGG
>NW_027185850.1:20412706-20431123 GCF_028583685.1 Petaurus breviceps papuanus | reverse complement strand
GAAATCAAAACAATAATTAGGAATTATTTTTCCCAATTGTATGCACATAAATTTGACAATCTTAGGGAAATGGATGAATATTTAGAAACATACAATTTGCCCAGATTAACTGAAGAGGAAGTAAATTACTTAAATAATCCCATCTCAGAAAAAGAAATTGAACAAGCCATCAGTCACCTCCCTAGGAAAAAATCTCCAGGGCCAGATGGATTCACTAGTGAATTCTATCAAACATTTAAAGAACAATTGATTCCAATACTCTACAAATTATTTGGGAAAATTAGTGAAGAAGGAGTCCTACCAAATTCTTTTTATGACACAAATATGGTACTGATACCTAAATCAGGAAGAGATAAAACAGAGAAAGAAAATTATAGACCAATCTCCCTCATGAATATAGATGCAAAAATTCTAAATAAAATACTAGCCAAAAGGCTACAGCAACTTTTCTCAAGAATAATACACTTTGATCATAATTCCCAGCAGTTTTGTCAAATAGTGAGTTCTTATCCCAAAAACCAGGGTCTGAGGGTTTATCAAACAATACATTACTGTAGTCGTTGACTTCTGAATCTCATGTGCCTAATCTATTCCATTGATCCACTCCTCTATTCCTAAGCCAGTACCAAGTAGTTTTGTTGAGTGCTGCTTTATAGTACAGACTGAATTCTGGTAAAGCTCGTCCACCTTCCCTAGCATTTTTTTTTTCATTAATCCCCTTGATATTCTGGACCGTTTATTCTTCCAGATGAATTTTGTTACTGTTTTTTCTAACTCTATAAAGTAGTTCTTTGGTAAATTAATTGGTATGGCACTAAATATATAATTTAATTTAGGTAAAATTGTCATTTTTATTATATTAGCTCGACCCAGCCATGAGCAATTGATATTTTTCCAATTAGCTAGCATGATGGAGAGAAAAATGTGCATCCAGAGAAAGAACTAGAAAGAACTAAATTTATATCCAGGTGGAAGCAAAATACCTGATCTTTTTCGTTCTCTTATTTGATTTTATGTCCCTCTTTACCATTTTTCATTCCAGCCAGTACAATCCATCCTTATAACCTGACCATTGTATAATGTGAAAGTATTTACAGATCCTATACTTGATTATAAGCCGCCATGGGGGGGGGGGGAATGTGAAATTCAAGGAATTGTGGAATTGAATCTTGTAAACTAAAAGGAAACAAACAAATTAATAAATTAAAGAATAAAAAAAAAGAGTCAAACAAAACAAATATTGAAAATGTCTCACTGGAAAAACAACTGACCTGGAGAACAGTTCCAGGAGAGAGAATTCTTGGGTTATTAGTCTACCGGAAAGCCATGATGAAAAAAAAAAAAAAAACCAGCCTGGATGACATCCTCCAAGAGACTGTCAAAGGAAACTATCCTGAGGTCCTACAATCAGAGAGTAAATTGCTTATTGAAAGAATTGACCAGACTCCTCCTGAAAGAGATCCCAAATTGAAAACTCCAAGAAATACAGTAGCCAAATTCCAGAATTACAAGGTCAAGGAGAAAATACCACAAGCAGACAGAAAGAAATGATTCAAATATTGTGGAACTAGTTAGGATTACACAGGACCTAGCAGCTTCTTCATTAATAGATCTGAGGGATTGGAATTTGATATTTCGTAAGGCAAAAGAACTTGGACTGCAACGAAGGATTAACTACCCAGCAAAACTGAGCATAATCTTTCAGGCAAGGAGATGATCATTTAATGAAATAATGGACTTCCAGACTTTCCTGATAAGAAAGCCAGAGCTCAATGGAAAATTTTATGTCCAAATCCAAGACTCAAGAGAGACATAAAAAGGTAAAGTGACCTAGTCATGGTCATACGAATACTAAGAATCAAAGGAAACATTTAGAACTAGGTTGTGCCTAATGAAGTACAGGTAGCAAGCTCCATGAAAAGGTAGATAAATTAAACCATTTAATCTGATTCTTTAACTGAAAGATTTAGGAAGGATACAACCCACAAAGAACAATCATGTAAGTTCCATAAAACCCATGATCTGATAAAGACCTAGTAGGATGCTTTAGTCTGGTCCCACATGATTAAACAAAGATAGAAGAAACAGTGAAATTTTCATTTCTAATATCTAAACAATAGGAAACAATAATATAACATTTCTGAGGTGATATGAACCCCTCAAGGAGAGGGAAACTGAGGAAAAATCAGTATTACTTCTACGGAAAAAGCAGCATTGTGATGTTCTAGGCACAACCTCCCAGAAAGGAGAATGTTGAGAGATCATAAGCTTGACACTTGGTACATTTCTGTCCTTGCACATCCTAGAAAGGACAAGCTTTAGAGACACTTAGGTAATATCTTCTTCAGTCTTCAATGGGCTTACCCATAGGCCCATATTGAAGCTCTTATTAGTCCATACACTTCTCTAAATTTCCTCATTCTCATATCACAAATACTCAAAAGGCATTAATGATTACCTTTTATCATGGGTTTTGTCTCCAGGAAAAAAGGTACAAACAGCAAATCAGCAAGATTTAAACAAACTTTAGGGTGCTCTATCAGGAACCTAAAACTCCTTAAGTCCGACCACATTCTCCCCAATAGTCTTGGTTCTCAGGTCAATGGACAGATGAGGAAACTAAAGACAGGATCCTTGATGTAGAGCTCTGAAGCCATCTTGACTCGCTTTCAAATTTCACAGAGATGTTCAGTGACCTGTCCACAGTCACCAAGGTATGAAGTGAGATTTAAACACTGGGCTTCCTGACAAGACCAGTACTCTATACTTTTCTAGGCAAAAGTCCTCATATATAAAACTGAAAACTGAGCATCATGGGAATGTCTTGAGTGTTATCTTAATCAGGTCTTCCCTTCCAGATTTCTGGATAGAGTGGCCTTCATTGTACTGAATTCTACTTATTAACCATAACCATAACCAGTAGTTTTGGGGTCATTGCATAGCAAATATCTTCCCTGCCCATATGGTCACATCTGAAGGAACCAATACCTCACCCCTGATGTGCTGAAGATACTTCTAAAAGTTGAGTGACAGAAGATTGTAACTGAAATATTTCAGCTAATCCCCAAGTTGTAAGGGCTAAATTTATTGGTAAGTTCCTCTAGGACTGTATTTTTGGAGGACAGCTGTCTTTGGAAGGGTTCAGATATCTCACTATGTAACTGTTTGAAATATTAATCTCAGATTCGAAGTTAGAGGACACCTTGGTTCAAATCCTGACACTGATGCCTAAAGTTAAGGTTAACTCACCCAAAGTCACACAGGAATGTCAGTTTCTTTATCTTTGCTACAAGTGTGTGGGGCCAGAAGGACACTGAAGCCCCCTTCAGCTCTACATAAAATCCTATGTAATTCTATGATCATTCCTGTAACTTCTCATTGACATCTCCAAGAATTCAGCCAAGGAACATGGCAGGGGTAATCTTTCTGGTTACCTTATATTTTTCCAAGCATAGGATCCAAGTCTTTTCCTTGATCACATTCTATTGACAGCAAATTCAAAGAAATAGTAGAGAGTTTCTTCTCCCATGGATCTGGGGAGAAATTGTATTTTTCTTGTCCTACAGTGGACACATTGGAAAGAAATAAGCCAATAGCAGACCAAAGGAGAATATTTGAAAAAACATTCACAAGCCTAATAAAATCAAGTTTAAAACATGAAACTTGGATTGCTGGTACATGGGGCATATTGGGCTACCGAAAACACTGGGATTTTCCTTTAGGGGAGAGGAAAGTGACAGTTGTGGTTCACGTTTATGAGAAGAGCAGTGTACTACTTGGTACAGAGCTGAGATTCCCAGGAGTACAATACTATCCACAGAAGACTCCATAGTTCCAAAGGTTTCCCTTTGTGTGTGTGAAGGATGCATAGTTAGTGAGATCATGCATTTTCACAAAAATGTAAATATCGTCAAGGCAGCACAAAGCTAATACCAGCTACTTGACTCCTTTGGCCTTCCCCTCTTGCCAGTCAGTCACTCAGCATTTATTAAGTACTTATTATGAGAAGGCCTCTGTACTAAGCACTAAGAATAAAAAAGCAAGTGAAAAGAAAGGGCTTGCACTCAAGGAGATTATATTCAAATGGAGAATGATAACACACAAAAGGAATTTAAAAAGGAAATGTTATGTATGGAGGTGGGGAGACTAGGGTATAGCCTAGGGAAGAATGAGATATTTCTGGGCACCTTCCCTAAATAAAGGCTCTGAGAGGAACCATCCAATCAAAGAGAAGCTGCAAAGGTGGAGGGTTTTTCTAATGACTGGAATGAGTTTCTAGGAAGATATTTCTGTGGCCATGGTAAAAAGAGCCCCAAGTGTACAGCCTAGAAAGGAATGAAGACAGTGCTAGACAACTTGTAACCATGGGGGGAGGGGGTGAGAGAGACTCCTTAATTTCACATGTTTTGCATTTCTTAAGAAAGGCTGCTTCTTACTGGATTGTCACATTCTTGTACAGAAAGACCAACTCTCCCAAGAAAATATGAATTTCTCTACGACACAAGCTACCTGAAAAGTGTCTAGCCACACAGAACCCAGAAGCAGTCTTGTGGATCGACATTTCTCAGAGTGAAAAGATTTGAAATTCCTTCAGACCATAATGCTCCAGGGTCACATCCTGCTTGACTCCCTCACCTTACCTTCTTTCAATCAGCTATTCTGGTCCAATATCTTTAACTAGTTCCACTGCATTTCAGGTTTAGAAAAGCAGAATAGATATAAAACTAATAATCAATTAAGAGTGTAAATCAAAAGGTGTGATAGTAATGGAATATAAAGATCACCCTGTATTTGGCTTGGTTTTCAAACTGATTGTGTTAAAACCCAGAGCTTGTTAATCCCACCTGTGGGATGACTTGTTGATGTGAAAAGAGAGTCCTGAACTGGGAGGAGCTGGTGACGTAGATTTGGAGAGACAAGAGAGAGGCAGAAGAACTTTTTGGAAGCAGCACCCTTGTGGAGGCAGAGAGAGACTGAGAGGATTGCTGAGGGCCACTTTGAATCGCCCTGGACTTTTGAGACCTGCCCCCAGAGCTGCCAAGGACTGAGGAGACATGGCTGTTTTGCTGGTACTTTGTCTATCTGTTTTGATGTTCTTTTGCCAGATTTGTCCACTGGTAAAAGACAGTCCTGTTAAAGAAGTCCTGGAACCTGGCTGTTGGCTAAGAGCTCCTGAGACTGTCCTGCAGACAGAGAGTGAAGGAGAGTGCTGTTGTTGCAGGGATCTGGGAACCTTTCTGTTGGTTCAGAAGCCCTGAAGAAGGATTTTCTTGTTGTATGTTTACAGAAATCCTGGGAGAGGGTTTTGCTAATGTTTTCAGGGTTTCTAGGACTGTTCTGCAGACAGAGAATGAATTAGCGAAAAGACTGGCAATGTATCTTGTGGCTTTGCTAAGCCTTGTCTCCCCAGGAACTAAGATTGCTGAGAACTTGCCTCCTGTCAAGATGAAGAAAAGACCTCCATTTGGGTATTAAGTGCTGTGCTTAGACTTGATGTAACTCTGGGGTAGATTCAATTGTGATCCAGGGGTGGGGAACTTTTGACCTTTTTGTGTTCTATGGTTGAACAAATGAATGTACTTTACTTAGATTGGAAACTAATCTCCATTTGAGAAGAGGGGCTTTGTGGTGGACTAAATGAAGGTACAGCCTAGGGGTGGAGTAGTATTTAGAACAGGGACTTTGTAATTGATTGAATGAATGTAAGGTCCTGGGGTGGGGTAGTCCTTGGAGATTATTTAATCACATTTAGTAAATGCTGTATTTTGAATGATGTCATGTTTTGATCTTCTCTGTTCTTGGTTTGTCACTGAATAAAATGGAGAGCACCTATGCTGGTATTTTGAACCTTGGGAAGTTGCCTTTCCTTGGCATTACATTACAAAGGTTAAGGCAAAAAAAGCAGTCCGTGTAAAATTCAAGATCTAAATTACTATAGAAAGGCTTTATAATCCAAGAAATCAGAAGAGATACAGAACCCTCAAGAATGGGGGATAAGATATAGAGTCATCTATATAGTTATGCAAGCCCAACACAAGGAAAATAAAGTTTGGGTTCAGGAGTAACAAAATAGATCAATGACAGTGACAGAGCCTGACTTCATTGAAAAACTGAAAAATGGTAGGGCTAGACAAGAGCCATAACTATTGGCCCAAACACTTCATTGAAGTGCTTTATTAGCTTTCATTTACATATAAGCCAGATCTCACCTTAATAGAAAATGTGGTATCCTCTACCTCAAGATGAGAACAAAGACTTCAAATACAGGTCAATTACATATTTATCCTTATATGAAGCAATTAGCCTGTATTATTAAATAATTTTACTCATATTTACACATCTATTGATTGGCATTCTTTTTCTGTTTGGCTTAGCAAACATGATTTTATTGTGAAGAGCACTTATAATTGAGTCAATTGATTGAACCATACCAAGAACCATAATATTTTATTGTCTATTGTCATGACCCATTGGACACAGTTCTAAACGCCATAACCATGTATTATAAATATAGGAAATCCAGATAGAGTGAGGGCTACAGTATCTAGTGTCCACACAGAAAAATGTTATGCGAATTATGCCATATTCTGTAACAATTGTTCTTGGCATCACTGTGTTGGTAGGATCTTTTAGAAATTCAGCTTAAACTCTTGATGATGTAAAACCCATCACCTCTGCCAAAATTTAAGTGAATATGACTTGCAAGCTGTTCAAAAATCACACTTAAAAACATTAGTGTCCCTCCATGTTTGACAATATCAAATAAAAATTATCAAGGATGATACCATGGCCATGGACATCAGGAGCCATACTAAGGTTCTAGAATCCCCATTTTGTAGAGAAGACATCTTTAATGGAATTAACACCTGTACAATACTGATCTTCACATACACTTTTAAAGCAGGAAAATGAACCATGACCAATTAGCACTGTATTCTTAGCAACATAAGCATAATCTTAAAATGCCAATCCCTTCTTGCTATGGTAGCCATAGAAAGTTTGTTTTTAATCAAAATGAAGAAAGATTAATGGTGAGTGTTAGCATATATGGTAATGATAATTACAAGCTTAAACAAGTTATTTCGTGGGATCTAGTGATCATGGAACTCCACTAAGCAACTGTAAGGCTTGGTGAGGAAACTCAAATCAGATAGAAGTTGTACCCTATCATTGAGAGGCACAGGAAAATAAAAGTCAGCACAGAGCCAAGATAACCAACAATTAGGATCCTTATTACATAATATGTTAGGATAGAAACTATTACATTCAAGTCAAAGGCAAAAAAGAATCAGGGAGAGGTAGCAATGGTGCCTCACATGCAAAAAAAAAAAACCCAAAATAAAAATAAACCAAAAAAAAACCCCATGAAAATAAAATCTTTTATGGACAAACCATAGGATTCAATGAGGATTAAAGAGTCAGCTCTGAGGCTGAAATTCTCTTTTTAACTGAAGATGTCCAGACTGTTTGCTTTAGGTTCATAACAAGAAAGTCAACTTTGACCTCAAGCTACATAGAAAGGACAAAAACCATAGCATAATACAAGAAGGGGAAGAGGTGCCTACAAATGACCCAATCACGGAAAGAAACTGTTTTCTCAGGACTGAGCTGGAACCTGGTGGATCCCAAGTGCCTCATACCAAGTATGGCAGAAAACATCTACCAGACTGTAAGACTCACCCCTCTCACTTCTTCCCTAGATCTGTCCAAAGGAGCAGAGATGCCATGAAGAAGCAGGAGCCAGACTTCTTAAGAATCTCCCTTTTCCTTCCTCAACAAGGATGTAGTGAGAATAAATTTTAGGGCCTCAATAAGATAGGAATAAATTTGTCAACTTGATATAATTGATAATGTCATGAAAATAATGTCACTCCCTTAAGACAGCACATCAACTTGGCACAACTGGTTCCATTTTGTTTTAAGCCTCCATTTTGTGATTGAGCTAATTTAAGTTGATTTTTAATAATTAGTTGAGCACTTATTTGGCGTGATGTAATAAGTAACACCCGTGAATTTACCAAAGGATAAATAGATGTAGACCGACGAGACAAGACCAATGAAAAATTGTAAGTAACTAAATTTTGAAGTAAACTGACAATAAATTATGTGGTAAACTTAGGAAATCCCAGAGCTACAAGCATAAAAAAACCACTCGAAACCCCAGTTATCATCCTATTTCTAAGTCATGACTATGGCTGGTTCCTGTGTTCCCCACATGAGCAAAATGATGTTGGAAGATAGAAGGCCTCTGGCTGGACAGCTAGCAAACTTGCTCAATTCAGTACTAAAGAAACCTATTAAAAACTAAGACCACAGGTTGGTAGCTTGTCCTCAGGAGGTATTCTCTATGCTTTGATTAATAAAATATGATTGCAAATATAACGTACACTAAGTATAATTGGTGTTTCCAGTCGGCTCTATGTGTACATATACATTAGGGTGGGCTCCATCACGGCCACCACATTCAACAGTTACTTCTTAGAGGGGCCTTAGAGAGCCCTCAGGTTGTGCAGGGGAAAGTGCAACAAGCTAAAGCAAAGCAATTTGCCAACTTATTCTGAAATATTCGGAGTGAAGGAATATAGCATAAACTCTGCATACCAAGCTAATTCAGTAATAGACAAAACTAGACCTCTTTCACTATGAATCTCTTATTTTAGAACTATGGGGGTGAGGTGGGAAATTTCCCATTTGGGGGGATATGTATGAGAGAATGGGAAAAGGGAAACTAGAAACCTTATTAACTAATACAACTACTTATTTTGATGAGATCACATGAGGATTTAACTTAGAGCTAGCAGTCAATTTTTTTTTTTATTTTTAGGAAAAAAGAAAAGATTTGCAGCATAGAGGAAAGGAACAATAAGTTCCATGCTAAATTGCTATGAACAAGGAAGTCTGAAAGGGGATTTTAAGATCATCTATGCAGTAACTGCTTCCTAAAAATTTACATGAGCTGATGCATAGTGCAATGAACAGAACCAGGAGAATGTTGTACACAGTAACAATGTGTGATAAAGAACTGAATGACAGCTCTTCTCAGCAATACAAGCAAGACAATCCCAAAGAATTAATGATGAAGCATACTATCCAACCTCCAGAGAAAGAGATGATATTATCTGAATAGAATGAAGCATGCTATTTTTAACTTTCCTTTTTTTTCCTTTTATTTGGACCTTGTACAAAATGACTAATATGTAAATGTTTTGCACAATTGTATATGTATAACTTATATCTGATTGCTTACTGTTCCAGGGAGGGAGGAGAGGAAGAAGGGAAGGAGTGGAATTTGCAACTCAAAACTTGAAGTAAAAATTTAAGTTTTAAAAATGAGAAATTGCTTCAAGAAATGTTGCATGAACTGCCTTATTTGCTATGTTGATTGTGAAGACGACCGATCACTGCGGTGTCGGATACTGGCTCAAGAGAAGCTGGGTATTGATAAGAGTTCGATTTGTTTAGGGTTACACAGCTAGGTGGTATAGTTGATAAAATGCTGGGCCTGGAGTCAGGAAGACTCATCTTCCTGAGATCAAAAATTCAATCTCAGACACTTACAAACTGTATGACCCTTGGTAAATCATTTAACTTTGTCTCAGTTTCCTCACCTGCAAAATGAAGGAAATGGCAAGTCACTTCAGTGTCTCTGTATAGAAAAGGCCAAATGAGTTATGATGAGTTGGACATGACAACCACAAAAACCTATGTGTATAGACAAGTATTAGGTCTTATTAGCATCCATTTGTCCAAGGCCGGACTGTCTATGTCCGAGGCTGACCTTTGTGTCTGGCTCCTCGTCCAGGACTCCATTTGAATAAAAGCACAACCCTCCTGAGGGGACAAATTCATCTGGGTCCCAATCTGTGGGACAACTGCCAAATAAGACAAGGCCAAACCAACTAGCCATGCTTTGGGGGTGGGTTTCCTTCTTTAACCACAATGCAAGGAATGCCAAGTTCAAGTCATGTTTACTTTATATTATTATTCCATAGTCCTGGTCTTGGCAGCCACCTTGGCACCACGTGCAAACACTAGGCTGACAGTCCAAAGAATGGAAGTGGATCAGAGTTTCAATGCAATGTATAGAAATGAATCTGACACTTTTAATAGACTACTCTATACTTCTCAGGTATAAATTTAAAGGACACATCTACTACACACTTTGATCTCCTCTTCATGCCTAGCAAAGTAGAGAGGATGAAGGAGACAAATTCCTACTTGTTCACATTCTTCTGAAGGACTCCTAACTCTACACCAGGAATCAATTAAAGTAAATATATTCAGAAAAGAAGATGGAGGTGGGTAGATTAATGAGAGGCCCATGTGGAATAATTTTCCTACTTTTCTACTTCTTTGCCTTGTGAGAAAAGTGGGGAAAAATATTAAAGACAGGAAATTGATAGAATATTTAGAAACAGATTATAACCAATATACAAAGAAATTCAATCTTTCTTTAACCAATTACACATGATTTGTATTTGTTCACTTCTTCCACTTTTGACCAAAATCAAGAGTAGATGCTAGAGATTTTATCTTCTTTCTTGGTCACTGAAGATCCCTGATTGGCTCAATTACTGATTTTTCCAGTGTGATTAGAAGAAGGGGGAAAGCTTTTATTGATCCTGGACTCAATAGAAGTGCTATGGATGCAGATGTTCCCACCCCAAGTGCTTGAACTAACCTGTGTAATATTTGGATGCTAATACTTCCTCTCCTCATTTTACCAACCTGTTGAGTCTGAATTTTATAGAGATCTGCCTGCCAGATGATATCTCCTACAACGTTGGTGTAGTCCTTCCATCCTTGAGGAGCTATGTGGAATTTCATTATGACTTGCTCCTGCTAACTTTGACTGACTACTGCAACCTCTGCATCCATAAATACCCCGTTATCTGCAATAGTTTTCTACCTGATCTGGTCTCATTCTCCATAGGATATTTTATACTAGTTCCAATTCATCTTTTGCCTCACTGTGATTGGTGAGATTTTATTCTTTAATATATTCTTCTTTTATATCTCTAACTTCTGCACTTTAATTTTAATAATGAAAAGAAATATTAAATTTTCTGATTCAAAGGTCGTTGCTCTGGTTGTATTCATTTTCAATTAGTACTCATTTGATTACCCTCCCCCTTTTTTTTTTTTTTTACAATGACATGTAATATTGTCTAATATGGTCTCCTTAATTCTTCATTTTCTGCCATCAGAAAGCGCATATCCACAACTGAGATTTGTTGATATTCTCCTAACAACCTTGATTTTTGAATTAAGAAGGTGAAGCTAAAAAAAAAAAAAGAGTGTAAAAACTGGGTTGAAGTTTAACAAAGCAACAGAAACAAAGATGGCATCTGGTTCCATTCTATCCTGGGAAACAGAGGGTGGAGAAAATGAAGCAATATCTGCTTTTATATTCTTGGGCTCAAAGACCACTGCAGATGGTGATTGCAGCCATTAAGCTAAAAGACACTACTTGGGGGAAAAAAAAAGTTGGTAAATCTGGACAGCATACTAAAAAGAGACATCACCTTGCTGATAAAAGGTCCATAAGGTCAAAGTTATGGTTTTTCCAGTATCAATGTATGGCTGTGAGTTGGACTATCAGGAAAGCTGAACACCACAGAACTGATGCTTTTAAATTGAGATGCTAAAGAAGACTTTTGAGAGTCCCTTAGATAGCAAAGAAGTCAAATCAATCAATACTTTAAAGAAATTAACTAATCATTGGAAGGACAAATACTCAAGATGAAGTTTAAATACTTGAAGCACACAAGATTCATTGGAAAAGACCTTGAGGTTGGGAAAGAGTGAAGGCAAAAGGAGAAAAAGGAAGGCGAGTATGAGATGGATAGTCATGGAGGCAAAGAACATGACCTGACAGACTTTGGCAGATAATGTATAGAAGATTCTAGCACGCTATGGTCCGTGGGGTCATGAAGAGTCAGACATGAACAACAATATTGTCTTTAGATTATAGTCATTTATTATTTAGCTTAGTTTAATAAACATACTTTTTTTTGCAGATTTAAGTTTTGAAAAGGTCTGGAAGTTAACGAGAGAGGAGTTAACAAGGACAGCAAACAGATAGAATAAAGTAACTGAAGAGTTAATATTTAGGGATAATTGAATCTTTTTGTGAGGGATATGATTAAGAGTAATATTGGGGCAGTAGTACAAAAAAGAAATAGACAACATGGAAATAGAGTTAAGTTAGTAAAATTAAACTAAATCATTGGTGTTTTTAGTAAGGCTTATTCCTGGTCCAATGGCTTTGGATGAAGGTACTAATTTAGAAAGGTACATAAAATACTTCCCCTATTGGCTCTAATTTTAAATGCCAATTATGTGATCTCCATACCAAAATTCTATAAAAGGCATGGAGACTTATTAAAACCAATAGGTTTGCCTTTAGATATAGCTAATGTCAGATAATGTCCTGCACAATTAAAGAATGTGGAAAACACCAAAAGGAAACAGAAACATGCTCCAGTTTACAACCAGTAATAGAGTTAGTGATCATGGATATGCATGCAACCACTGATGGGCTATGCTTAACAGATCTCATATGCCCCCCTGGATGGAAATAACACAACTCCTATTGTCCTCCTAATGAGGCAGTTTGGGCAACTTGTTTAGAAATTAATGGACTAGTCTCAGAATAGAAAAAGTTACCCAACCATAACACTGATGAAGTGGCATGTAGGGATGAAACTGGAAAGGATGTTAGTACCTCAGGACAAAACCATGACAACATTGATGACAAAATAGTCATAGCTGAAGTTGATACAATTGAAAAGGAGATATTAACAAACGAAACCAATAGTAATGCTTTTGGTTATAAATCACCACCCAGAAGCTGCCAATCCATATCTAAATTTCAGAAAGAGAGGATAATTTTTAATAACTAGAGCAGACTAGACTTCTATAACATTTTGTTAAATTTATTGCAGGACCAAAGATTTTTAAGTGTAACCATGTTTAAATCAATTTTAACCTTAGAAGTTTTAACTCTGTGAAAGAAACTGCTCACTTGCCAACATTATCTAAGATTAACCTCCCATGTGCATATGGGGGTGGGGGTGGTGGTGGTAACCAGTAGGCCCTTCTCAATGTTTCAGATCAATATGTCAACATCATATGAATATTTTAAGTGATCAAACCCAATGCTATGACTGACAACTATGCAGTTTAGTTCCAAACTATGAAATTCCTGCTGAGATGTATAATCAGTCCCATGATTTATTTAGACCCAAAGTATGGATTAACTGAAATGTTATAACAACACAGTCCTTGGAGTTTAGAGCAACAGATACTGAGTTTGGAAAAACATTGAACCAGAAGGACATTTTATCTACTGATAGACATATCACAAAAGTAGAATTGCATCCTGAAGGAGTGACATTATTTTAATCAATAAGAAAGGTAATAAGAATCTGGCTTTCCAAAAGGAGACATTTCCCTGGGTAATACCATAGGTAAAGTCTATGTCTCTGTTCCCCCCTAAAAGATTCATTAACTAGAGCATGAAGAAAATCTACATCAACAGGAATGAACAATTTTATGGCTATAAGAACTTGAATTAAGTCAAACATAAAATAAATTGTGTGTGTTGGGGGGGGCGTGTCCTGACTTGATCTAAAGCAATTGGCTCAATCTGACTGGCACCAAGATGGTTCAGTTTGCATGAGGAGTCTGTATCATACACAGATTTTTTTTTTTTACCAGTATCCAGAGAGAACCACATATCAAGAATTAACATTGAGGCAAAGGTGTCACCCTCAGCTTCAATTTTTAATCTAATCCTGGAACTGATCATTTGTAAGCTGACAAGGACAGCAAAAAATACTAGCACATACAGATGATTTAGCCAGAGCAGTCAACATTTCTTTGATTAAAATACTGGACTGATTTCGAATTAATGACTCAGTTTAGAAAGTTATGCAGTGGATTTTTCAATACGTATATATTTAAAATGCATATTCATCATCTCATACCAAAACTTTATAAAAGGCATGGAGATTTGTTGAAATTAAAGTTTGTTTTTAGATGCCGTGAGTAACAAATAATATTCTGCATTATTAAAAGAATACAGGAAAGAGAAGAAATGTATGTGTTCTAAAATTCATAACCACCAGAGTTGGTGATTCCAAATATTCCAACAGTCACTAAAAAGCTATGTCCACTGAAAAGGTCTGGTACGACCCCTTCCTTTGTTAACAAGATCCATTATTCTCCATGCTTATTCAAAAACATTTGAAGATAGTCCTGGAAACCCAACATCTAGAAAATTAGTGCTTCAGTACCATCAATTAAGATAGAGAATATTTTAGGAAAATAACTCCCCAAGAGTATCAATGTACAGAGATAACAAAACAGAAGTTAGTACTTTAGGACAGAAAACGGAAGCATTGTGATACGAGATATTCCAGAGATAGATGCTACTTAAACAATGGAAACACTAAAAAAGAAAACCAGTTGGAACTTTGTAAGTTACAGAGCACCACCACTTAGCGGTTTTAATGACCCACATTGTCTGAATCCCAAGAAGAGGATGGAAAATTTTTTAACTATCAAGGCAGACTGGAGTTTTAGAAGACGCTCTCAGATTACATCACAGGAGTGTTGAAAGGCTATAAATGAAACATTGGCCAAATCAATTTTAAACCAGGAGTTTTAAATTCTGTGGAAGGATCACACAGTTTGTTGTGAAGGTTCTATAGAACGAACTGCCCATAGGGCAGTAACCAACAAGGTCCCTTAAATGTGTCACGTATCCACGTGAACTCTAAACAAATGTTTTAACAAGTATTTGGACCCGCTTTGACTTACAACTACATTGAAGGGCACTTACAGAAATAATGAATACAGGAAGTTACAGGTAGAAAAAGATGTAGCTTGAAATCTGTCTTGAAAAATGATCAATCTAGAGAAGCAATCAAAAAGGAAAGAGGATGATTTTATCACATACATCAAAAATGAAAAAAAAAATATTCCTTTGACCACCACATTTTTGGTGATTACACTACAAAGTCTTAAGACATTTTAGAGAAACTGACAAAATTACAAATAATCAGAAGGAATGAGATGTCACATGAGTCAATCCCAAGTTCAACTCAGGAGAGCAAGCATCAAGACTTCAGTGACAAGAATAAAATAAAGAAATTATGCCTCCAATGTTAATTCGATGGGGCTCCATCCTCCCATTAGCCCAAACCCTACAGATGTTGACAGACAGGAGGTCACAAGAGACTTAGAAGTCTTTGTTCCAAGGGAAATTCATTTTGAAGCTAAGGTAATCATTACTTCTGAAGATGAGGGTCAAAGTTAAGTGTTAAAAAAAAAAAAAAGATTAAGACCTTATATAAAGGAAAACCAACCAGGCTTTAAGGTGACTTGATAGGCAAAATCAATGATAATATATACCATTTCTCAAAGGGTACCACTTAAGATGAAAAGTCTACCGGCATCATCAGGCATGCAAGCAATACAACACCCAACTTTTCGAAGGACAAACAGTATCTTCTTATATTTTGGAGAATTATACCCAAATAAGAATTGGGGTGAAATTTTAAGTTCTCCAAGTCCAGCCTTGAAATATGAGGATTAACAGATCTCCTATGCAAGTCTGACCATTTTCCCACCAAAATATAGATGTACAATAAAATATTGGTCAATTATGTCAAGATGACAAATTGAAGGTCCCCACACATGTATTATGGAAGCTTTACACGTGGTTAGCCCAGTGTCTGCCCACCCAGTTCTTTAAATCAAAGAGAAATAGGTAACTTTCCTAGGGGTAGCAGCTTAGGAGGTACACTAAGGCCAGGATGGACACACCATGAGTTTATGTCTTTCCCATAAGGGAGAAGGCTCTTGCAGAGGTAGCCACAAAAGTTATTATCCGTTTTCCTACAGCAGGCAGGCCCAGCCATAAACCTTCATTGAGTTTCTCTGTAAATGTAGGAAGCAGTGAATTAAGGCTGACAAACTGAGCAAAGAAGTTAGGACTTTTGAGGCAATTTTGAATCATTTGCTCTACACGCATGAATTTGCACTTCCTTTCAGCCATAGGGCTTAATACAGCATGTCCCAAAAGTTTTTGGTAGTTTTAAAACACCAAGCTAAAGTGTTGAACCTAAAAACCATACTGACTTTGGGCCATCTTTTATGGGGGAGGGGGTGTCCCTAGGAGATCAAGCTTTCAGAATTTAATCTGTCAAAGTCAAGTACTTCCTGCCTGAATCTCTGGAAGCAGAAGTTTCTAACACCCCCCCACACTTGTCCATAGAAAATTATAGGTCAATAACATGTCAAGACATATTTACATGAAGGACCTGAAGTCTTAGGAGCATTGACAACCACACAGAAGAGGCTCCATGATTAATACGCCCCAAATTACCCCATAAGAAATGCCTAGGGATCTCATCCCTCCTCTAAGAAGAGTTTGCCGATTCCCCTTAATTCTTGTGACTTCTCTCTTTTAACAATCTTCAATTTATTCCATGTATAGATTTTTTTATACAGAGTTAAAATGTAAGAACTTAGGAATTGTTTATTGACTGAAAAAGTAACCCTGATGTTACCAATTGTCTCAGTCATTACCCTGAAGTCAATGTAGAATGACTAGTCTTGAAGACAAGTTTAGGCTTTCAAGTATGTGTCTTTCAGATATATCCAGCCTTAATGGAGCTTTTAGACCTTAAGAGGTCTGACAGAGCACTGGGATCAGGCTTAGTGACAGTGAAGTGACTTGATGACGGTTGTGGCATCCATCTAGAATAGACATTTCTGACCATCCTAAGCCATTAGTGAGTAATGGCGTGGGGGGAAGATGTGTAGCATCTTGCTAGGCACAAACTAAGTCTAATAGATAACTGAGGAGAGAATAATGATAATTTTGCATAGTAGCTGGTGCCTGTACTTCTCCCACAACTTATTGCATAGGATACCAATTACATGCACACAAGATACCTTAGGAGAACCAAGACAGTTCTGATACAGGTAAGCTTTAAATCTCCTTGAAGAATTACAAGCTCCCACCTACAACTGCCACACTTTGTAGGCATCTAAGCCCCATAACTCCTAGCAAAAAGAGGGAGGAGAAATGGAAGCAGGGTCCGATTTTATATTGTTGGGCTCAAAGATCACTGCAGATGGTGACTGCAGCCATAAAGTTAAAAAATAAAAAAGCCTTCTCCTTGGAAGCTATGACAAATCTGGACAGCAGACTAAAAAGCAGAGACATCACCTTGACAACAAAGGCCCATATAGTTAAAGCTATAATTTTTCCACTAGCAATATATGGCTGGGAGAGTTAGACTATAAAGGAAGCCGCATATGGAAGAGTCAACACTTTTGAATGATGGTGTTGGAAAAGACTTTTGAGAATCTCTCGTACAGCAAGGAGATCAAATCAGTCAATACTTAAATTAAGTCAGGCTTTTCACAAGGGGCACAGAAACTGAAGCTGAAGTTTAAATATTTTGGCCATATAATGAGAAGACTAGACTCATTGGAAAAGATCTTGATTTTGGGGGAAAATGAAGGCAAAAGGAAAAGGGGATGGCAGAGGATGAGGTGTGTAAATAGTGTCATAGCAGCAATGAACACGAGCTTGACCAAACTTTGGGAGATCATGACCCCATGAACCAGCAGTGCACCAGATCCTTCTATCCTCCACAAATGGCCAGACACAACTGAACAATGAGTGTTTTTTTTCCCCCCACACTCTGCAATGGGCAAACCCTCCCACCTTAGAGACACCTGTTTCATCCTGTTTCCTGGTACTTCTTTTTGTCCAGCTCAGAGGAACAAAGGCAGAGCTAAGCAGGCCTCTTTCACAGTTGGCTTAATACATAGTCTTAATACTTCTTAAGTTGCATGTGTGATAGCAATTAGATAAAATCACTCTCTCCTCACCAGGCTTCTCTCTTGTGTGTTATGACTAAAAAAAAAAATCACTTGTGTCCTAGACCTCCTAACACCAAGGAGGATGTGACATTGCCACGTGGGATGGCTTACCTTACTGGGCAGAAATGACATCTACATAAGGCTAAACATTGGGTGGAAAGATTCTTAAGAGAATCATGAAGAATTATTGGCTGGCTCCAAATGCAAGGATCTTATCTTGGTGGCCTTTTGAAGTCTTGTCATTTCATCCAAAATTTCTTAGCATTCACAGGTAACTATGCTTTGTTGTGAGGTAGGAAGGACAATTTCTTATTTAGAGTCTAAACCAAGTACCAGATTAAATTCATGTACTAAAACATTAGAGCCAGGTACCAGTTAAGGAACATCACCAGGATATCCAAAAAAACTTCACCAAAATAATCCTCCATAATAAGAGGAAAGGGAGGAGGGAGGGATCACACACACACACACACACACACACACACACACACACACACACACACACACACA